>NW_007726561.1:299244-301713 GCF_000696425.1 Galeopterus variegatus | reverse complement strand
CGCCTCGCTCAGCCAGTGAGCAGGAACCGGTCTGTATGTGGGATCCGAACCCTCGGGGAGGAGTGCCGCCGCACTTCCCAAGCGGCGCACCATCCAGTGCGCCACCGGGCCGGCCCGAGAATATCAGTTTAATATTAACTTTTTTTTTTTCATTCCAGATGGTGACTTACATGGCTGTTTGTTATTATTCACTTTACCTTTCTGTATTAAAAATTTTGTACTTAGGGCTGAGCCTGTGGCGCACTCGGTAGGGTGCAGTGCTGGGAGCGCAGCCGCGCTCCCGCCGCGGGTTCGGATCCTATACAGGGATGACCGGTGCGCTCACAGCGCTCACTGGCTGAACGCACTGCTGCCGGTCTCAAAAAGGGCAAAAAAAAAAAAAATTTTTTTTGTACTTATAGGAAGGATGACAGCTGGGTGTGTGTAGTAATTAAATGACTTAAATGAGTTAATAAACGTAAAACACCGAAGAGTATCCGACACCTTCTATACTGTTAGTTGTTGGTATTATTCTTTTCAGTGAAGTTTTTAATTTTTTAAAATTGTTATTATTATTTTTTAATGGCAGCTGGCTGGTACTGGGATCAAACCTGGAACCTCTAACCAACTGAGCTAACAGGCCAGCCCTTAAGTGAAAATTTTAGAAAGTATCCTTTGAAGCTAGACCATCTGGATTCAACTTCTGGTCCTGCCACTCCCTAATTTTGTGATCTTGGGCCAGTTACAAAACCTTGCCATGCCCTAATCTGTAGAATGTGGGTAATAACCTTAGCTTTATGGGGTTGTTGTGAGGATTAAATGAAATAAAGGCATAAATAAATGCAATCACACAGATCATAAGAGATGCTTGAACCCAGTAGGTGCTAAACTATTACCTCTCTTTCTACAATTCTGCAGGAGGTAATCACCTTGGTGAAAAGCTTAGAAATCATTCCACAGGAAGGACATGAAGGAAATGCAGCATGAAGCTGTTTTTAAGTATCCAAAAACCAGATGGGGAAGAAAAGATCTTTTTGTGTACTCCAGAGAAGACAAGGACCCCAGAATTTAAGGAAGCCATTCTGAACCCCATCCCTGTGGGAGCTCCCCTAACTCTCAGTGGTCATCGGTGCCAGCACTTGTCGTCAATTTGTAATAAAATTATTCAGGTCTCAGATGCTCCCATTGGTTGATCCTACTCTGTAAATATTTACGAAGTGCTGTGTGCCAGATACTATGTGTTTTAGACCCTGGGGCTCAAGGATGGATAAGACACTGCTTCCATCGTCCAGGTCAGTCTAGCAGAAAGCCAGTTGGTGAAAGGGGGAGAACCAAACTTCTGCTTGATATAGCCACTTGCTGTCCTCTCCTGTTTCCCCCAAAGTCCTTAGTTTCGGAACCAGGGCAGCAGCTACTCCTCCACTGTGAATCACTAGATCCGAAGGGAAAGTTTCAGGGCAGACAGGCAGTCCAAGCCTCCACTTGCAGAGGTCCCTGGGCCTGGAAACATGTTGCTTTCTGAGCACGGAGCTCCCTCTAGTGTCTGTCCGCGGTAAGGCGGGTCCAGTGAGAAACCTTTCAAAGATTCCTGTTTATTGCCAAGAATGTCTTCCCTTCCCTTAGTTCAGCGCTGCTTATAGCTAATGTCGTTCAGGTATCCGCTGCAGACAACGACATTCACAGTTTAAAAAATAATATAACATAGTTGCCAACAATTTTTGAGCATTTACGATGTGTCAGGTCCTGTGTTAATGGTCTTAACGGGGCTTACCCATGAGACAGATACGATTATTATTATGTCCAATATATAGATGAAGAAACCAAGGCAGTCAGACAGCCAGCAAAAATCCGAGTCAGAATTCTTCCCAAACATGCTCTTAAGTGTCTGGTTTACTGTTAAAGAGAAGCAACAGCCACAGGCAATACCAAGGTAGTTCTAGGGCTGGCTAGTTAGTTCAGTTGGTTAGAGTGTGGTGTTGTAACACCAAGGTCAAGGGGTTGGATCCCCATATCTGTCAGCCAAACGCACAAAAAGACCTAGTCAAATTTTTCCTGGTTACTTGGAAGAATTGTAATTCATGTAAATCCAGCAGATCTATATTAAAATACCAGGCATGAAATTATAACAAGCCTTTCTCAGGCTTATACTGAAAGGGTTAGAAAGAAATAATCCAGAATAGGCTTTTCAGACTGAGGGCTGTAACTCATTAACGAGTTGTGACCAGTACTTTGAAAAATGAAATATACTGAATCAGGAAAATAGCATGAATAATGACCCATTAATATCCTATCTATGTACACACATATAAAATACATAATATGTATATATACATATATGTGACACATTTTATACATATATATGTGTGTGTGTGTGTGTGTGTGTGTGTGTGTGTGTGTGTATATATATATATATATTTTTTTTTTCCTCTGATGAGACTGACCAGAAACATTTGAAATCCACTGATCCAGCTATCTGCCTCCCTAGGACAA
>NW_007726561.1:289988-298999 GCF_000696425.1 Galeopterus variegatus | reverse complement strand
ATTTTATTTATGTGTGTGTGTGTGTGTGTGTGTGTGTATATATATATATATATATATATATTTTTTTTTTTTCCTCTGATGAGACTGACCAGAAACATTTGAAATCCACTGATCCAGCTATCTGCCTCCCTAGGACTATGGTCAAGCCATTTCATCCATATAACACTGTCTTCTGTGTTTTGAGGTTGCAATAATGTGGCTTCTACAGCCTGTTTCCCCTCCTCTTAGTCACTAGTTTTCTTTGAGTGACCCATGCTGCCAAAAATGTCACCTTGGGTCTAAGTTAAAATCTTTATGCTACAGCCACCCCTCCCCATTTTTAGAGATGAAGAAAAAGGATTCCTTCTTTTTGTAAGAGGGCCTGTGGTTAAAAACAGTGTTTATTTTTTAAAATCTAGTTTGTTTATTATACTTTTCCCCCCTAAACTCCAGGGGTTGCTGTTAGCCTTCTCTACATTGGTACATAAAAGATAGGCATTAATTAGTCCCAATTTGTATTTGAGTTTCAGAGAGATTAAGTAATTTGTCCCAGTTCACTCATCCAGGAAGAGGAAGACCTGAGATTTGAACACAGGACAATCTAACTCCAGGAAAGCAAGTTCTTAACCACTATGTTATGCAAAAGAAATACCCCATCAAGCAGCCAGGGCCAGGAACACAGAGACAGTCTCTGGACTGCTCATGAGCCGGATAGGGCACATGTTTGTGTTGAGTTGTATTGTTAGGAATTGCTACATTACAGAGATGTTTGAGTTCAAAAAGTAGTATTACCACTGTTCCAGAGTGTTGGAGGTCCCAGGACATTGAGTATGGGTTGGTGGGTCTTGGGTGCTTGTGTCCTGACCTGTTACATTGAGAGTACATGTGTTGCAGTGTGAGACACTGGGCTAGGTCTCAAAACAACTCTGAGATGATAGTTATTATTATCTTCACTTTACAGATGAAAAAACCTGAGGTTCAGGTTGGTCCGCAGATAGGAAGTAACTAAGCTATAAATCAAGTAATAAAAATAACAGTTATGGAAGGCTTACTATATTCCGGGCACTATGCCAAGCAATTTCCATATATTATCTCATGTAATTGTCTCAAGGAATTATTAGCTGAGTTCTAACATTAAGAAAACTGGGGCTCAGAGAAGTTGACTAAAGTGCCTGAAGATATACAGAGCCATGAGTCAAATTTTGGTCTGCCTGTCTCCAAAGACCTTGCTCTCTACCATTCTAAGATCTAACCAGAAGATATCTGACCTTTTCCTGGGTCAGAGAAGCAAAGTGAATTTAAGAAAGAAAAAAAAAAAATTCATAGCCATAAAAGAGGTAGGATGGTATAATGGCCAGTACTCAATCAATCTGGCTATTTGTTTCAGTTATCTATTGCTGCATAACAAATCATTCCCAAACTTAGTGGTTTTAAACAACAATGATCTTTTTTTATTATACCATATAGTAGTTGATTGGGCTCAGCTAAGTGGTTCTTGCTCAAGACCTAAAAATAACAGTTATGGAAGGCTTACTATATTCTCACATGGTTGAAGTCAGATGATGGCCAGGGCTGTGGACATCTTGAAAGCTTCCTTGCTCACACCTCTGGTGGTTGATGCTATTGGCTGGCACTTCAGCTGGGACTGTTAGTCAGGACACCTCCATGTGGTCTATCATATTGCCTGGGCTTCCTCACAATATGGCAGCTGGGTTTCTAGGAGCAATTCTTCCAAGAAGACCAGCCAGGCAGAAGCTCTATCATCTTATATGGCCTCCCTTCAGAAGTCACATAGTTACTTCTGCCATAGTCATAGGCCTGCCCAGTTTCCAGGGGAGGACACATGTGCCCTACTCTCAAGGGGAGGAGTATCAGCATTACATCATAAGAAGACCATGTGGATGGGAAGTCTTGTTGTGGCTGTCTTGGAAAATTCAATCCACCACATTATTATTAGTCTCCATCTCCTTGGTGCAGAATGATATTTCCCCAGCACGCATTTGGATGTGTACTCAGTTATTTATAACAATGTACAGTCAGTGCATAGCACTGAGGGGTTGGGGTGCTCTTGTCCACATGGGGCATCTGCTCTTGCCCTGCCCACCTCACGATGTACCATCACTACCCAGAGTCTCTAGAAAGATAGTCTTTCACTTCCCCACCTTCCTGGGGGCTTCTCTGGGTCCTCCTCGAAGTTGTAAGGGCCAGTCCTTTCTGGAAGGTTCTAGTTTACCTTCTTTAAGTGACTCAGATCCTCCCTCCAGGAACCTTCTAGCAGGGGTCCCACCTGGCAGCCCATTCCTATCCTAGGGTTACTGATTGCCTTAGGAAGCTCAGGCTGCTATAACAAAAATACACTAGACTGGGTGGCTTAAGCAACAAACATTTATTTCTCAGAGTTCTGGAGGCTGGGAATTCCAAGATCAAGGTGCTGGCAGATTTGGTGTCTGGTGAGGGCCTGTTTTCTGGTTCATAGATGGCCATCTTCTTACTGTGTCCTCACATGGCAGATGGGGGAGGGAGCTCTATGAGGCCTCTTTTATAAGGGCTCTAATCTCATACATGAAGGCTCATGACTTAATCATCTGCTAAAGGCCCTACCTTCAAATGCCATCATATTGGGAGTTATGTTTCAACATATGAATTTGGCAGGGGGCAGGGTGGGGAATAAACATTCAGTCTATAGCACTGATTGAGCAGTATATCTCTCGCATTTTCTCTTCTAGCCAGGGCAAGAACCAGGCTTCCCATCTCAGCACAGCGCTGTGGATGTGTGGATGCTTTGATGATTGGGTTGGGGCGTGGGAAGTGCTGACTAATCCATTAGTACCTCTTGTCCTGTCATTCCCCTCCATCCCTGGGCTGCAGGCATCCCCTACTCCAGCACGTGGCAGCTCCCCAGCTGATCCATTGATCCACCCCCTTTTCTCTACAATTCTGGATGTGCTAGTTCTCTATCATATGTGAACCTCTGTTCATCCTTTAATGTCCACTAGAGCAGGTGAATTTATCATGATGAGCACAAAATATTCACAGAGTGACACAAAAAAGTGTGCACGTGCAATTATGTGCTTTTTTTCTGTGGCGAAGGTCCATAACTCTCATAAGATTCTCAAAGGGGTCTGTGATCCCCAAAATGTTACTGTGTTTGTCTGTAAGCCCCAAAAGGTCAGAATCATCTCTCTCTTACTCGTTATTTTCTAGCTTCTGGAAGACAAACACAGTAAATGCTCCAGAATAGAGCTAGACCCTGACAACTTCAGTTCATTTCTACTGCCACCACTTTTGTTCAAGCTACTATTTATCCACCTTGTACACAACTGTAGCTTCCTAAATGGTCTCTCTATTTCTGCTTCTGCCCCCTAGAATCCATTATTCACACAGCAGAGTGAGCTTTCAAATCAGGTCATGCCACTCTCTTGCTTAACACTTTTCAGTGACCTCCCATCACACTTGGAATAAAATCCAAACTCTTCACTCTGGCCTCCAAGACGCTGCGTGATGTGGCCTCTGCCTGGCCCTCCAATCTCATCCCACACCACTCACCTCCTCTCTCCCCCTGCTTTAGTCACATCTGACCTGCTTCCTGGTCCTCCAATGCCCCAAGCTCTTTCTTCCCTGGCTTGGTAAAGGGTTCTTGGTTAAACCTCCTTCCAGAGACCAACTCTCTTTCAAACCAATTAAGTTGAGAAATGGAATTTTTCTTTATTTGATCATCAAACTATACACTCAGTAGTTGAAGCCTATACATTTTAAATGTGAAGCTAGGCACATCTAATCGTTTGAATTATAGAGCCATTTCAGTTTCTGAAATGTTAAATATGTGACTGGGTTTTAGACACATGTTTTAAAGGGACCTAGGAGGGACTTCCACTTCAGCCTGTGAAGGATGAACTGCCATAGGGCTTGCCCACCCCCACTATAATTGCCCACCCACCCACAAATAACTAGAAAACTGATCAAAACATGTGAAACAATTGTTTTCACACAGCAGGACAGCAGGCAGTTCAAGACTAAAATCTCTGAGAGAAGAGATATAAATGAAGTGAGCCTCGCAGGAGCCCCCGCTTACTGCCTGGGGACAGGTAAGAAGGTGCTGCATGGGGTACACCACACGGAGCCCAGTGCTCTTTCTGAGTTTAGGAGACAGAGTTTGGAACTCAAGGAGGCCAAGGCAGCTAGAATTTGTGAGAGAGAGTGCCAGAGAAAGGAGAGCTGTGAAGAGAGAGAGAGAAAGCCCCACAGTCCTTCAGAGGGATCCCCTCAAGTCCCTGACTAGGTACTAATCAGAGCAAACATAAGGTACAACTCGGAGAGGCTGGGAAAGGAACAACCAGAAAATGGTAGGCTGAACAAGTCTTGGAGTTTACACAGGCTGGGCATAGTTTGTGTTTCCATCAGCCAGAGTGGAGAGACCTCATAACACATAGGTATTGGTACGGTCTTCAAAAGGGTGGATTCTTAGTGGGGCTAAGTTTGCTCTAGAATAGAGGCTGATCTGGAGGTGTCCTAACAAAGCTTCACAGCAAGACTTTCAGGCAGAAAACACATCACAAGTAATTTAATTACATGCCAGAACAAAGATCAACACTCTTTAAAAGAATGCAATATCTAGTAGCCAAGAAACCAAAATACGGAATGTCAGTATCTGATAAAAAATTACCAGGTAATCAATTAAACAGGAGAAAGTTACCCATAACCAGGAGGAAAATCAAGCAATATAAACAGACACTAAAAATCAGAGATGATGGAATTAATGGCAAGGACCTTAAAATAACCGTTACAAATTACATGAATATGCTCAAGGATGTAAAGAAAAACATAAATATGATGAGGAGAGAAAAGGAAGATATTTTTTAAAAAGGCCCAAAATGGAACTTAAAGAGATGGAAAATATGTCATCTAAAGTGAAACACTAGATGGAATTAATAGCAAATTAGACACTGCAGAAGCTCTGCAGGAGAAAAAGATTGCTGGACTTGAAAACACAACAATTGAAACTATTCAAAATAAAGCACAAAGAAAAAAATACAGCACCAATGACTTAAAGGATAATATTAAAATCAAGACACATCATAATCAAATTGTTGAAAACCTTAGAGTACCTACAGAAAAATGGACACATTACCTAGAGGTACAAAGAAGAGGATTACAGCAGCTTGTCATAAACTCTGCAAGCCAGAAGACAATGGGGAAACATCTTTAAAATATTGGAAGGAAAGCTATCAAAATTCTCTCCCCAGTGAAAATATCTTTATATCATGAACTGAGAAGGACACAAGATCATTTCTAGTCTTCATACCAAAAATATATTTAGTTATGAGGAACACTAGGTGAACTCAAATTGAAAAAAATTGTGCAAAATAATTGACCAAAATAATACAGTATTTGACTCCATTTCTGATGTTTGACCACCGACAGTTTTCAAGCTCCTCCCCACCCACTTCTTTCTGTGTTGCCAAATATCAGGGTAAGCCAATAAGAAAACCAGGTTGCTCCTTCCCGTGGCACCAGCAGGAGAATTCAAACCATAAAAACGCTGGCCTGTGCATTAGAACCCTCACTCTGGCCCCATTCCCTGAGAATAAAACACTCTCAAGCCATTTTGGGGCCTGCTTGAGAGCCTGCCCCAGTTTGCAGAGAAAACCTTATTATATGAGTAGTAAACTTTTCCAAACCTTCTTTCTCTCTCTCTCTCTCTCTCTCTCTGTGTGTGTGTGTGTGTGTGATCATCAATCTTGACATCTAAACTAAATTTGGGGTAGAGGTTTGATCCCATCCCCTACGGGACAACCACAAGTGAAACGGCACAGTGAACAGTATCTCAGGTGAGGACCACTACCACCAGGGTCTTTCCTCCGGTCCTTTGACTTGCTAACTGGTTTTGCTGCCTGCTGGCTTGAGCTGCGGTGCTTTGTTCTGCATTTGCTGAGTACTGCTAAACCTCTGTTATAGATTTAACCAACCTAAATTAGAAGTTTCTATAATTGGCATTTTGAGACAAGAGTATAGACTGGGGCTATCCTTAAAGTCATCCTAAAATGTGCACCCCACCTGGACCTATCTGTGCATTTCAGGTTGAATCATGTGTCTTGATTCCAGCATAAACCATGGCTGACTCAAGGCATGACTCAAGGGAATGAGTCTTACTACTTGGCGATCACTGGCTGTGTGTCTCAAGCAGGCACCAGCCTATGTTCTATAGAGTGCTTGGGGGAAAACTGGTGCCTCACGCAATACACAGGCCCATCACGTGGTTCTCTTGTGAGGAAGAGCAGTCACCAGGATTAAAGGGAAAAACTCCCATAGAACTCCATGGCATGAACCCTTATGAAAAGTAGCCCAGAATACTTTATCTCATCCCTCTTAAAGAGTAAGAAGACACCATCACCCTATCAGACAACTATAAAACAGACCCAGAAAGAATCTGGGTTTAATTAAATGCTGCAGCTTATTAACATACCAAGGGATTCATTCAAACCCAACTAAAGTCCAGGGTCCCTAATCAAATAAAACAACTATTGCTATGAAGGAGGTCCCTAACTCTAGGGGTACTGATTTGGGTCTCTTTAGTGGAATAAACTTATAAATATGAGCAGGGAAGAGAGGATCTCTCCCCCGAGGTATATCTAGTAACCAGTCCCCTAACACACACACACAGACACATGCACAAACACACACATACACAGCCTTGACTCAGGAGAGAAAGCAAAAACTGAAACAGAGGCTCATGATTTAACCCATTCGGAAACCTAAGTTTTACTTTAAAAACCATAAATAAGGGCCGAGCCCATGGCGCACTCGGGAGAGTGCAGTGCTGGGAGCGCAGCGGTGCTGGGAGCGCAGTGGCGCTGCTGCCGTGGGTTCGGATCCTATATAGGGATGGCCGGTGCGCTCACAGAGCTCACTGGCTGAGCGCAGTGCGACCGGTCTCAAAAAGGACAAAACAAGCAAACAAACAAAACCCCCATAAATAAAAAGAATTTTAAAAGGGACCTATTGGCTTTTGCACCTCTGCAACATACATTCTAAATTAACTTTAACTTCTGCTTAAATGCACCAAGTAGCAAACCTTCATGGACTTAATCAATACCAGAGGCTCATATAAAAGTTATACTAAATTTAAATGAGATACTCCCTACACTCTTAGGGGTGTTAGCAAACATAAAATAGAGGACAAACAGGTAGGTTTGATCTTAACCATTAGAACCACTGATTTGCCCAAATTCTCCATGGTCATAGTATCCATTGCCATAAAATGTCCCATAATGGGCATGAATTAGGACCTAGTGAATACTAAATAAAAACAAAATTAAGTCTTTGGCACCCACAACTGGCTTAACCAAATGGAAATCTGTGGATTTGCTGCAATGTATTAAAATAGTTTACAGAGACCAATATAGATGAAAATAGGGCCTTCGACAGCTGAAAACCCATTACACAAGATTTACTTAGAGAAAGGATGATTTTCCCCAGTTTTCCTCCACTCTAATTCATCCTGGTCTTAAACCTAGAAGGAATGAATAATGCCTGAAGGTGGATTACCACAATTATGCTGTGGTTCCATCCATCAAGACCTCTGTGATATAAAAGTAAATAAATATTTGGGTTTTGTACTGAGTCTGTGTTACCACTAAAACCCTTGGAATCTCCAGACTGATGAGTGTCTTTTGTCTGCTAACGAGATGGCTAGTGGCTGGGGGTCCTCAGATAACTTGAGGATGGGGGTTTGTCATCAGAAAGACCAAGGCATTAGAGGGGTGGAAATTTCAGCCTCATCCCAGACCTCTGGGGTGGGTAGAGGGGCTGGAGATTGAGTTAATTGCCAACAGCTAATGAAACCTCCATAAAGCCCCCTCACCTACAGGGTTCAGAGAGCTGCTGGGTTGGTGAACACATCCAGGTCCTGGAGGGTAACATGCCTTGAGAGGTCATGGAAGCTCACGGAACCTCCCATCCCCACCCTCCATCCTTGGCCAATACTTTGCCCTATGCACCTCTTCCATTTGGCTGTCCCTGAGTCGTATCCTCAATAATAAACCCGTAAGCATAAGTAAAGTATTTTCCCGAGTTCTGTGAGTTGTTCTAGTAGATTATTGAACCCGAGGAGGGGGTTATGGGAACCCTCAATTTGTAGTTGGTCAGTCAGAAGTACTGGAGGCCTGGGACTTGTGATTGGTATCTGGAGTGGGATGTGGTGCCAACTCCAGGTTGATAGTCTCAGAATTAAATTGAATTGTTTGACACTCATTTGGTGTTCAAAGAGCTGGAGAGTTGATGGGTATGAGGGAAAAAACCCACAGAGTTGGTGTCAGGAGTATCGTGAGCAAAGAACAGACTCAGAGACTCAGAGACTCCATCACTATAGAGGCTTTAGCAACCTCCACTCATGCCTCCTGGGGTCTCTGGACCACGCGTGGTGGCCATAAGTTGTCCACAGGCTTCTGATGCAAGAAACTGCTCTTCTCAGCCTCACACTGTATATCATTAGAGTGATCATTGCTGGCTGCGTACTGGACTCTTCCAAAAAAGGAGGCTCTCCCAGGCCTTGAGAAACCATGATGCTCCATACCCAGCTGCCCATTAAGCCTTGTGCCATGGAAGCAGTGCCCCACAACTTGGCATGGCTATTGAGGCCTCCATGCTAAGATGACAATGACATCTACAGGATAGAGCCAAATCTGGGTTCTGTAGCATATCTCACTTGTAGGAGGTGGTGGTGGGCTCCCCTGTGGTCAGTTCACAGCCAGATACCACAGTGCTGAGAGAGATCCTTCTCTTCCTCTTCCAGGTCCCTTGGCTACTTGAGGTACCCCTTGGGATCAACTGATGAACAGCAAAGAAGTGTATGAATTTTAAGAATGGTAGTGCCGCATCAAATGTGATCACTTTCTCTGCTTTCCATCACTTAACAGATATTCCTAATAAGACAGGAATAAGACAAGGGTCCACACAATTTGCCAAACTTCAGGCAGTCGTCTTAGCAATAAAGGATGACCTGGCCAAAAATTGACCCCATCTTCACATTTTTC
>NW_007726561.1:287078-289236 GCF_000696425.1 Galeopterus variegatus | reverse complement strand
GCAGTCGTCTTAGCAATAAAGGATGACCTGGCCAAAAATTGACCCCATCTTCACATTTTTCCGATCCTTAGGCTATTACCAACCATCTGACTTTTGGGTCCAACCAATGGCAACAAAAATTTCTTATCCAAGATAACCCCCTTTAGGGGAAAGAACTCTGGAAATGTCTTGCTTCAAGACACCCCAAAATATAAATCAAGGTCAGATGTGTCTCTGCACATACTAAAGCCACAAAGCAAGGCCTCACCAAGACACTTCTTATCCCCTTCAGAGTTCCAGACATTACTGAGAGTAACCAAAGTATTTATTTCACTTCTCAAAATACATAGCATTGGGCTCTTGAACAAGCCATTCAATAGAATTTTCACCTCCATTACTGGCCTCAGGCGGCAGGCCTCATAGAGAACTGTAACAGCTTACTTCAACAAGTTTAAATTTAATTAAATGAAACATGACACACTTCAGTCATCCATCAAACATCAGGGATGAATTGTAACAGAGTCTCATTCCATTTGTAATGTTTGACCATGATAGCTTTGAAGCCCCATAACTCCCCCTTTCCCTTTTACCCTACATTTGGTAGATTAGAAAGCCTGCGTGTTTCCACCTGTGGCTCCAGCAGAGAAGTCCCAACCATAAAAACACTGGCCTGTGCACAGGAACCGTCATCATAGCCTGATTCTTCAATCTCGATAAAACCCAGGGCCACTTGCCCCTCCCTTGATCTCAAGCCATTTGGGGGCTGCTTGAGAGCCTGCTCTGTTCTGCTCAGAAAGCCTCATTATATGAATAATTAACTTTTTTATGCCCTCTTGATGTGTATGTGGCATCATCCATCTCCACGTTCAAGCCAAATTTTGGGGAGGGGAGTTGATCCTTGCTCTGTAGGGCAAACACAAACAACCAGTACAAGTGTCAAGAAAGGAAGACTGGTGAACCGTCCCAGACTGTAGGAGACCAGGGATGGCCAGTTAGCTCACTTGGTCAGAATGCAGTGAATCCCTTACCCACCAGCTGCCTAAACCAAAATGAAAACAAACCAAAAAAAGGAGACCAAAGATAAAAGGTAATTAAATCCAATATGCAATCTTGTTCTAAAAATAGCTTCAGAATTCTTTAGCCCAATGGACTGCCTCAGGACCTTTGCATGTCCTCTGCCTGGAGCACTCTCACTTCCCACACTTCTCCTAAGTAACTTTAGCTTGTCCTTCTGGTCTTAGTTTCAATACCACATCTTTATGACAACTTCCCAGAACCAACCTTTCCAGACCGTGTTCCTCTCTTATTCTCTATTATAGCATCCAGTTCCTTCTTTTTTCAAGTTCTTTAGATG
Organism: Galeopterus variegatus; assembly: GCF_000696425.1. Classification (NCBI taxonomy): domain Eukaryota; kingdom Metazoa; phylum Chordata; class Mammalia; order Dermoptera; family Cynocephalidae; genus Galeopterus; species Galeopterus variegatus. The sequence goes on along the minus strand of NW_007726561.1, from coordinate 287,903 downwards.
AATTTGTAATTAAATGTTGATTTCTGTGTTAATACATTTATTTAAAGTGTATGTTCCCTTCATGAGGTTAGGAACTGTGCCTATTTTTTTCAACAAAACAAAAGGCCATTTTCATTACGGTTGACAGAAAAAAGGGTTGAAAGTTAATATTTACCCAAAAAACTAAGTGTTTCCACTAAGTGACAGTGAAAAGACCAACAATTAAAATGAGCTAAGGTTTTGAAGAGGGAGTTTACAAAACAACTTTAAATAGCCAATAATCATATGAAAAGATGATCAAACCCACTAACAAACCTGTACTCTCACACCATATATAAGTATGAGTAAATCTCAAGTATATTAAGGGCTTGCATTTTTTAGAAATTAGGAAAAATAATATTTAGGTGCTGTGGAAGACAGAATAACAGTCCCCCAATGATGTCCATGCCCTAATTTCTGGAACCTGTAAATATATCACCTTATCTGGCAACAGAGATTTTGCAGATATGATTAAGGACCTTGATAGAGGGGAGATTATCCTCGATTATCTGGGTGGGCCAATCTAATCACATGGGTCTTTAAAATTGAGTTACCTTTCCTGGCTGAGTCAGGGACACGGGACAAAGAAGGAAGAGAAATTTGAAGCCTGAGAGGGAATTGACAGGCCTTCGATGGCTTTGAAGATGAGGATGAAATAAGCCAAGAAATGTGGGTGACCCATGAAAGCTGGGAACAGCATTCTATTGACAGCCAGCAAGGAAACAGGGTACTGCAATGCAAGAATATAAATTCTGCCAACAACTCAAATGATTGAGGAAAAAAGATCTGCCACTAGAGCCTCCAGAA
>NW_007726561.1:283533-285504 GCF_000696425.1 Galeopterus variegatus | reverse complement strand
TGCTGAAGAGTAAATATATTTTAAATAAATGAGAGACTCCCCTCTCTTATCCACCCCCCTCACATAAGGTAAGGACCCTCCCCAGGGTCCCCAGATGTTTCCTGACATTTTCTGCAGTGTCTTCTCGCTTCCCCCCTGTCTTCTCCTCTGGAGTGTGAACTCTGAGGGAAGGCCCTGTCTAAGTTATACTTATCTCTATCCCCTCCCCCAATGCCTAGCAGTTAATGATTTCTGAATGAATTGATTCTTTAATGAAAAAAGACTCTCATGGAAGAGGATATCCAAATGACCACTAAACAGATGGAAAGGTGCTCAATTTCACTAATTATCAAAGAAATGCACATTAAAACCACAATGAGGGCTGGTGGGTTATCTCGGTTGGTGCTGATAACACCAATGTCCAGGATTTGATCCCTGTACTGGCCAGCCGCCAAAAAAAAACCCCAAAACAAACAAGGAAACAAACAAAAAAACTGCAATGAGATATCACCTCACACCTATTAGAGTAGCCACTATCAAGGACAGGCAAAACTAACCTATGGTGATATAAGACAGAATAATGGTTACTTTGGGGTAAGGGGTGGGGGAAAATTGACTAGGAGGGTTATTGACTGGAAGGAGCTGCAAGGGAGACTTCTGGTAGGCTGGAAATATCTTGGTCTAGGTGGTGGTTGCACAGTTGTGTACATATGCCACAACACGCCATCAAGCCATGCACGTAATATTAGCGCCCTTTACTTTAGGTGTACTATACATTAAAAAAAATGCAAAAAAGAAAAATAGAAAAACAGACTCATTCATGGGAACAAAATTTAATTTTGCATACTTCTATATTCACTTTTAAGTGGACATAGAATAAAGCCGTCTTTTGGACTTATTTTTCTGCCAGCAGTTCAAGCTCACCATAACCTGCAAATGGGATGAGGCTGCAGAGGCAAAACGTAAATCACTCAGCCTGTTCCCGCTTCACAGAGGAAAAAAGCTGAAACCTAAAGAGGAGAAGGGGGTGGGAGGCTGAAGTCCAAACAGTAAGTTAGTGGCAGAAGCGGGCCTAGGACACAGATCTTAGACACATCCGTGTTGGCCTCCTGGAAAACCAGCTGTAGGGATGGGCTGGACCATGAGTGGGTCCCCAGTCCTAGGCTGGCTGAGGAGGAAGGTCTCAGGTCTGAGGCCAGGCGGATGGAGCAACTCCTTGGAAAACAGCCAGTGGGAAGTCAGGGAGGCTGGAACTGTTTGTCCTAGTTTCACTGATTGTAGGTAAGTTGGAATTTGTATTTGGGTCTCGGAGAGAAATAAAGAGAGGCGCCTGCAGTTTCACGATGACATCCTGGTAAGCAGAAGGGCCAAAACGCAGAGGGGCCCCGGGGCTGGGATGGCAAGTGAAATTTCCAAGCTCTTCCTTTGACCTTGGCCAAGGTCGTTTCCTCTGGCCTCACTTGTCCTGTTCATTCAACAGGGAAGAACCCCAGTTAGGGCCCAGGAAACAGGAGAAAGGAGGCTGGTGGAAGGTCCGTCTTCAGCCTGGTGCCGCCCTCCCGGCGGGACCGAGCCCCAGACTGGAGGAGGGCGGTGGCGGGCGGGAAGTCGCGGGGCTGCGGCTGCAACAGGCGGGGCGAGGGGGTGCGGGGAGGGTCCCGCGCTCGCTTTCTCCGGATTCCGTGTCCTAAACGTGGCTCGGCCGCCTCCAGCCTGGGGTCTGCGCGTCTCCTCCCCTTCTGCTCCGAGGGCCTCGCCCCTCCCTCTCGTTCCCAACTCCCAAGGACAACTTGTCGCTGGCTTCAGACGCCCCGGGCTTCTTTCTGTCCCCTGGGCTCTGCTTTCTCCTCTGCTTCTTTTGTCTATTTGTGCATTTAATGGTTTCTCTGGCAGCGTTCCTTGGATCTGCTTCTCTCTTGTCTGTTGCATTCTCTCTGCACACCCCCCATCTCACACACACACACACACACACACACACACACACACACACAC
>NW_007726561.1:279549-282821 GCF_000696425.1 Galeopterus variegatus | reverse complement strand
CCCGGGCGGACGCGGAGGACGTAGGCGCCCGCGCCCATCCGCCGCCGCCGCGGCCCTGTCCTCGCCCGCCACTCGCCGGCGCCAGGGGGACGTAGGACACGTGAGCGCTTTGGCGCCCCAGCGCCGTCGGCGTCGCACCCCAGACACAGACGACTGCCCGGAGAGGCCTCAGAGGGGCGGGGACGGGTCGCCGTCCCAGCCCTAGCCCCGGGAGCCGTCCCCTGCGTCCCCAGACGCCCCGGGTTCCTGCGGCCTCTGCAGACGCGGCTCCGAGAGGTAGGTGAGAGGCTCCCGCCCTTCCTGTCGCCGCGGGGGGCCGCGACCACGCGGGTCAGAACGGCTGCGTGAAAGATCCCTCTCCAGGCTGGGCGGCCCGGTGGGGACCACCGGCTTAACCTTGATCTCCAGGCCGATCTAGCTCCCCGGTGGCGCCTCTGGGCGCACCCGAGAGGCCCTGCCCTCCCCGCCCACTCCCGCGGACTCTCCCTCTCCAAGCGAAGGTGTGTGGGGGGGTGAGACGGGGGTCGCCTCCCCTCGTTCCACCGGCACCTCTGGCTCCCCGGATCCCGGTGCCGAATGCCCCACCCAGCCTGAGGCCCTCTCCGTCTGCTTTTCCCTCTTACGCTCCCAGATTCCAAGCAGATGTAGCCAAAGAGACAAGGCCGGCTGCCGTGAGCCGCCTCCGGGTGGGGATTGGAAAGGGAAAACGGCCATACTTTCCCGAGAGAGTTAGAAATTATCCTGGAACTGGTCCAGGAGGGAGACCTCAGGTCCTCAAGGTGCAGAATCATCTCTCTTTCTAGCTACTTACTGGAGAGTGTGGGGGGAGAATGCTTGGGGGAGTCTCTTACTTGGGCCATTTGGGGCGGCAAGGGGACCTCGGTTTTCTTCTCTTCCAGACTGTGAAGGGGCCCTGGTGGCCTCCTGCCTGGAAGAGCGTGTATCTCAATCCGAAGGGGTGCATGGCGCCGCCATTTTACTGAAACTCACACTCACAAAAACGCTGCGTGCGCGTTTTCCTAGAGGGGCCTGTTGTTTATGAGAGAGGGTACAAAGTAGGAAGGGTCTCAATCTGTACGGACTGACTCCTAGGTCAACACAAAAATTATCTGCCTTTGAAAAGGCCTGTAGAGAAAAGCAAAAGGGTACACATAGTGCATGGGTATTGTGGGGTCTCTGAGGAATTGGAACCTGCAGGAGTCGGTGAGGAATCCTATAGGACGGCAGCTGTGACTCTCAGAGTAGTTAAGCACCTTGAAATTGTACAAAAAAGAGACATGAAATTATGTGGTCCTGCTTGTGCTCAATAACAAAGGCAGCAGGCGGGAAATTCATATTTTCACCTCTATGCCACCTCTGTTTCTCAAAGTAGAACAGTCCGTGCACAGTATATTTCGCATATTCCGCATATGATCAATGTGGCAAAATACTGCACAGGGCGGGGCTTTCCAGATAAATAGAAGCACAAAGACCTATAATGGAGAGGAGGGGTTCTCTGAGTGCAAGTTTCTCGTTTCTCAGTGCACTTCCTCAACGCTTTAAGTAAGAGTGTCTAGGGCTTTTCCTGGTACAATTTTCCCTCCAAATCCCCTTTGGAGCTGCAGCTCCTCCTTTTCCCTAGAGTCTGGAGCACTTGGCTGTGAGTCCAGAGAGGCCTCCCCACTCCCCCAGGCCAGAAGGGATGAAGCTTCCTCCACTCCCAACCTTATCATCCTTGGCTGCCCACAAGGAAACTTGCCCACCCTCTGCCATGGTTTAGAGCCGCCATCCCAACACATGCACACACATGCACATTGCCCCAGAAGAAATGCAAGGAAAGGTTTTAAAGGTACTATGGGGAGACCTCAAAGGCCCTTAGGAAGAGCCTCACTCCTCCACAATGCAGTTTGAGAGACCCAGGACATCTCTCCCACCCCCCAGATGGATGTCAGTGCTACCTTCTTGCCACCTCGAAGGCACTGATCCCACGACGATGGGAACTTAGTCTCCCACCCACCCACTCTGCCTCCAACTTCTTCTCTTCCTGGTCAGGTTAAAATAAATATCAGGTTTCAAATCCTGATGGGTTAGAAAGAGTTGGATTATTTTAATCTTTTGGAATTAACTCCCTTCTTTTCTCCTTTCTCATATCTTTTTTACTCCCAGGTTTTAACTTCTCTTTCTCTCCAAGCATAGAAAGACAGAAAATCAGTGACCTTTCTGGGCTTGGAGAGAAGGGATGGAGAGGGAAAGGAGGGAATGTTACTCATCCAGGCAGCACCCAAAAATGTGATTGGAACTACCAGGTCATCATTGTAGATCCTGACCTCCTAGGCTTAGAGATTATTTGATTCCACAATTCCCCACCAATACCCCAAGATCCAGTGGTACCATATTCTTCAAGAGGAACTAAGAATCTGGAGCTTCTACAGTTTTGAAAAATGGGAAAAGAAAAAATTGCCATAGTTATTCTAGTCCTGAGGGCTGGGGGAGGGGGTTGGGCAAGGGTTGAGGCAAGGCCTGCCACCTACTGAGCCTTGGCCTAGGGCAGGCTGGGTTCTGACCCTGCTGAGATCATGAACTGGAGGTCCAGGTTACTCTCCTGCCTTAGCTGCCCCAAGGGTCCCAGAACCCACTGTGGGCCAAAAATAAAGAAGAGTTGAAAAAAAGAGAAAGAAACACAAAACCCCTGAAAACATCCAGATTTGCAATTTGTTTAGACACCTTGACTTATCCCGAAAGCAGGAGAGAAAAATCTGTCTCCTTGACTGCTTTGCAACATTCCACTCAGTTGACAATGTGTGGATGGTGTCAGCTTGATTTTCAGACCTTAGGGGTCCAGAGCTCAGAATCTAGGGAGCGGAGCAGAATCTGGGGCTCTCAACTCCTTTCCCCTTGCCTCCTCTCATTCCTTCCCCTCCCAGGGCTTTTCAGAAAGTGACATCTGGTTTTCTTGTAGAACTGTGAGATTCTGTAATTTCAGAGTGTTTCAGACTCCTTGAACCTCAGGTTAAGAATTCCTATTTGGATTGATCAGAGAAGTTTGTGTCTGGAAAATTCTGAGACCAAACACGGTTTGTTGATGTAGGTCTTCCCCCCTCCCCACTTTAACTGATACCTTGGTGCTTACCAGGTCACCCTTCACCTTTAAAAGCACTCAAGTGGCAGTGTCACCTCCCCACCACTGCCTGTAAAGCAAGGGCAAAAGCAATTCAAGGCTTAAAACTTGGGCCAGGACTCAATGCCTTCTTTCTCAGGAAGGTGCTGGACTGGCCACTCTCATCCCATTTTCC
>NW_007726561.1:275265-278633 GCF_000696425.1 Galeopterus variegatus | reverse complement strand
CAGGACTCAATGCCTTCTTTCTCAGGAAGGTGCTGGACTGGCCACTCTCATCCCATTTTCCATCCTTACCTCCCCCTGCCCTCTCCAGAGCTGCGGTTACCTTTACCCTGCAGGGTTCATTAAGGCCAAAGCGCCCCTACTCCTGCCTCGTCACCCATCTTAGGGGCTGAGTGGCTTCCCTCCCAGCCCTCCTTTGAAGTATGCCCGGACTACTGTTCAAGGCTGAATTTTGGCTGGAGTGGAGGTGGGGGCTTAGTCCGAGATAACCTGGATATTACGTAATAATAATGGCAAAAAATAACCATGAACTCCTAAGCCTAGATCACTGGAAAAGTTTCCCCTTAAATTATCGCCAGGGCCGGTGGCGATGCCGCGCAGACCCGCAAGGACTGGCCGGAACTCTGGAAATGACTTTATGGAGAGAGAAGTCAATGCCCAGACGCCTCACGCTTTAAAACAATAAACAGGGACAGGGTCCAATTTTCTACTTCTTAAACTTTCTCTTACCTTTTCCTCAGTCCGTTCACTCCTTGGCCTGGGGATCCGGGCTCCTGGGCTCCGAGGTGAACCAGAGGGAACGTGGCTCCTGGCAGTAGCCTTCTCCCTCCCGGGCTCCTCCTGGGGGCTGAGGTCCCCTCTTCGCTGTTCCTGCTGCAGCTCCTGGGGGAGACAGTGTCACTGCCGCGGGACCGGGTCTCTCCGGAGATGGAGAGGTTAGAGACCGCCGCGGACCCGGGCTTTGCTTGGGATTACGCGGAATGTACCCAAGTCTTCAGTCTGGGATTCCCTAGCGCTGGGCCTGCGCGGCCGTCCCCGACGGGCGCCCCCGCAGTGCTCCGCTGGGGATCTGCACCTCCGTCTCGGGGCTCGGCGCGGAGTGACGATCTCGCTGCAAGCCCCCGGCCTGCTCCGCGACTGCCTCCCTGCTGCGGGCGGGAGCACAGGAAGGTAGCCGGACGGGAGGTGGCCGGGAGCGGCAGCGTCGAAGTCCGGAGGAGGGTCAGGGGCATCTCAGGATTCTGCGCGCCTTCCAGCCCCATCCACCGACAGTCCAGCCGAGGCGCCGCTGCAGGGGCGGAATCTGGAAGCCTGGGAGGGACGAGCTCCGAGCCGGCCAGTCCGGAGGCGGGGGCCTAGCAGAGAGATTAGAAAAGAGGCTTTCGAACCCGGCCTGGGAGTCTGGAAGCGGCACTTAAGGGGCGAAGAGGGGTCGCGATTACACAGGTGCGCCCTCAGACGCCGCAACGCCTAGGGCCTGTAGACCCACAACCTCCGCGGTCATGGATAGGTGGAGACGGAGTGGGACCGGGAGGCTCTGTCCAGCCGCCAGCGGAGGGAGCGCCTGTAAACGCTGATCCAGCACCTCGCCCCAAGCGGGATCTCGGCGCTCGGGGACCCAGGGGTCGCGAGGACAGACAGAGCTCGGGGAGGGGCGCCATGCAGGGCTCCCTCGCCCTTACCAAGTGAGCATCTTCCCGATTTCCTGCTCGCAGAGGGAGTGGGTCCTAGTCTACCCCTAAGAACAGTTCATTGGCCCCCTCCAGGCCGCCGGCGCCAGCACCGCTCGCCCCATTTCCCAGCCCTGGGTTTCCTCTCTCCGGATGCGACCTTCCTTCCCGAGATTAACAAACCATCTAGCGAAACCCTACCAGGTCCCTGGCAGAGGGGCACCGCCATCCGCCCGAACCACCCAATTAATCAGAGAGCATTAAGGAGCCTGAGGAGTTGTAATTGGGCCGTTTGGGAAGAGGGGGCGCTGACGAGGTCATTAACCTCCCGGTAAAGATAAGAAACAGACGCGCCTGGCCGCCTCTGCCGCCCCTCTGTGCCCTTCTCCGCACGCGGGTTTTGGCCACTTGACCTGCCCGCCTCGCCCCAGCTCCTCCTCCTGTCCTGGCTATTTCACTTCTCTTTCTGTCATTCTCCATCTTTTCTCTAGCAGTCACTGAGGATCCCCTTCTTTGTGCCTACTTCTGTCTACCTGTCCAGCTGTCTCTTGCGCCCTTTTCCACGCCCAACTGTGGCCAAGAAAAGTCAAATAAACGTCATGGCAAGCGGCCCCCGCTGACGGTCTCTGCTCCCGGGTCTCAGACGCAGTTCCTCAGGCCTGGCTGGAACTGTGAGAGCTAGAGATGCAGGGAAATACCTCCCATCCCCAAGGGGACAGCATTTGCAAGGGAGAAAGTGGTTCCTGAAACTTTCCATTATCTTTCTGGATGGACCCGTTCAGGACCAGGTGGCAAATGGCAGGAGAAAGTCCAGGTCCCATTAGAGAAAAACTCCATATCGTTTTGGTTAGAGACACAGAGACCTTGCATACTCCTCCTTCACGTGGGCAAGTGTGCAGGAGGTAGGAACTGGATGTCGTGGGTTGCCTTGCCTCAGTCCTGGAGTCCTCACCACCTTTGAGCAGGTGCCTGGTGTTCCAGGGAAGGCCAGGTGACAGTATCCACCGACTTTGTAATGCACTACGATTGCTTGTCCTCTCTTTTAATTTGTCTTGTCAGATACCCAAGTTCATTTCACTGCCTCCTTCTACATCACACTTTTGGTTGTTTGTGTGTGAATGGTAGATGAGTGGTTCTTAATGTTTTTGAGGTCACTCACTGATACTTTAAAATCTGATGAACGGTATTGATCCCCTCCATGCAGAAAAAAATGCACCTATGCAGTACTCACCAAATCTCACAATTTCAGAGGGTTTCAAACCCTTTGGACTCCAGGTTAAGGGCTCCTATTTGGATTGATCAAAGGACCTGGTGGCTGGAAAATGCTGAGACCAAATATGGCCAGTTTATGCAGGTCTTCGCTTTTTCTGCCTGTAGCTGATATCCCCATGTTTGCCAGGCCAATTCTCACCTGTAAAAATACCCAGGTGCCAATGTTCCTCTCCCCAACCACTACCTATAGGGTCTGGGCTCCCAGTGGGAGTCAGTCTCCCCCCCACCACCAGGGGACCTGAGAAAGTGGAAAGAGCTTTGCTGGGCAAAGTTGATCCTGGGCTGGCCAGTCACAGGACCAGCTGCTGGAGGGAAGTCAGGCTTCGGCAACCTCCCAGGGACTAAAAATCACACTGGAATTCCTGGGAAGGGAAGGCTATCTGAGCAGACCCAGCTAACGCTGTCTGTGAGCCAAGCAAATGAGGATCAGGCAATAGAATGTTCCTTTATGTCCCTTATTGATTCACCTTTTTGGTTTCCTTGAAAACCCCAATTCTGTGTGGGGCTGAGGACTTAGCCAAGGTTAGAGGCTGGGGGATACCAAACTTTGGGCTCAAAGGGGAAGGATTTGCTCCCATTTTTGTATTCTTGTTTGAAGGAGCCAAACAGCAAGTGGCCCCTGACAATTCTGGGGGACCACCTAGTTCT
>NW_007726561.1:273678-274916 GCF_000696425.1 Galeopterus variegatus | reverse complement strand
GCTGGATCTCCCAGAAGAAATGTCAGGCTTCTTTGGGGTCTAGGAAGTGAACACACTTTTTCTATGACTATGTTTAGAAAATTAGGGGAACTGGAAATTTATCTGGTTTATTGTACCCTCTCCCTCCACACACACATACACCCCAAACCTACCCCCCCTGACTGTTCCTCAATTGTCTGCACATTTCAAACAAATATGACTTGGAGCAGGAAAAAACCCAGTCCATACCTGGGTGCTCCTCTCTGAGCTGGCACAACCACCCCCTACTTGCCCAGCAGTTTTGGATTGTGACAAGAAGCCAATGGTTGGCTAACAGCATTCAGACCCCTGCCTGAAAAAATAAACAATTTTCTACTTGGGACAGCTTAAACTGAATAATCCTGGCTGTAAAAACCTGACCTAAATGCTTTTTAATCAGAGCAGAAGAAATATATGCCCATTTCCTCCCAACTTTACTAATTAAAGACAGCTAATTGGTGTTCTCAGGAACTTCCGACTGAGGGTCAGGAGCCTCTAGTTATCTCTTTGCTGCACCCCTCCCCCCACAGGGCCAACCCCACCGTGGAGGTGGCCTTTTCCTGATAGACAGTGTGTGTGGGGTGCTTCCATCTTCTTGCTCCACCCCTGCACTAGGACTTTGGCCCTGAAAAGGCAGTGCTGCCATTGGCCAGAAGTCCTTGCCCAGCAGGGTTTTTCCCCTTCCCATGTCTCTGGACTTGTTTCTGGGAGTGGAAACCTCTCACTGGCTGCCAAGTTAGTATTGCCTGCTTGTAGGTGGGGTGCAGCTCATAATGGAGTCCCAGAGCTCAGCCCAGTGCTGGGCAAACAATAGGCGCTCAGGAAATGTTTGTTGAATGTGCAGTGAATGTCCCACCAGGCAAAAGCCTGTGACTTGTTTAGGGAGTGTCTGTGGTAAGTGCATGGAGAGCTCCAAGGCCTTCTGGCTACCCAGGAAATGGCCTAGACCTGGTTTTTCTCAAGCATTGCTCAGATGTTCTGTTTAATTCCAGCTTTCTGGCCTCCTATTTCTCTTCTACTCATTTTCGAAGGCAAGGTTCTGCTAACTCCAGCAAAGGGAGAGGGCTCACTGAGAAGCCAAATAAATATATGCTACCACTTCCCAGACCTTCCCCCCATGAGATCCAGATACTTCAGGCTAAAGGGAGTTTGAACCTGAAATGAGCCAGATAATTGCCCCAATTCTCTGTTCCTTATTGAAGAGGTAGTTACAGGCCAAG
>NW_007726561.1:270531-272497 GCF_000696425.1 Galeopterus variegatus | reverse complement strand
AATGAGCCAGATAATTGCCCCAATTCTCTGTTCCTTATTGAAGAGGTAGTTACAGGCCAAGAGGTTCAAGGGGCCTCACTTTTATGGACATTGCTCTAAGTCAAAAGAATACATCACACATATACAGGCTGAGACACACACCCTCCAAACTAGACTGGTTCTCTGAGAACAAAGCAGGCTTCCTCCTCCTCCCCCCCATCGTGTTATTAATAGTTACTATTTACTAAATGCTCCTTGTTAATTAATCCTCACAACAACCTTAAGAGTTAAGACATCCAGATTTTGCAGATGCAGAAACTAAGAGTTACTTTCTGGGGCATGAAGCCTCTGTGTGTATGTGTGTGTTTTTTTTGTGTGTGTGTGTGTTTTGTGTGTGTGTGTGTTCAAAAAGGCTGATATGATACTGGCAGATCTGAACACTCAAGTGGTAAAACAGGATGGAAATAAAGAAAATTGAGAATGAGGAGATCTTAAAGTTTTGACACATAGAAGGCTTTAATAGAACGTATATAATTTCTCCCGCCCTAAAGTGAACAAAGAAGTGAGCCAATTAACTGGCTAATTCCAGGACCCAAATGCTTTCCCTTGAAATGGGCGGATAATGAGGCCGACAGTATGTTCGCAGTTGAATTCGCCTGATGTTACTCCATTTTTTCCTCCAACTTTTGCTAATCCGTCGGGCAACCACAGTGAGCGCACAGACGCCGCCCGGACGCGCGCACACACGCTCACACACAGGAATGCTGACACGCACAGACCCGACTTCATTCTGCCTCCGGAGTCTTTTATGACTAAGCCTCGGGAATGGAAATAAGGCTTGGAGAGAAATAATGTGCCCAGGGCCGGGTAGGGCGCAGCTGCTCCAGATGTGCGTTCGGTAATTAGGGGTCCGCGCGAGCCCCTGCCCGGCTGGGAGACGCGCGTCTCGTGGGACCGCGTGCCTTCTGCTGCCCGGCCCGCGGCCCCCGCGCCCCTCTCCCCTTCCTCCTCCGCAGGGGCTTCTGGCACCTCGGCCTTAGGAAAANCCCCGCGCCCCTCTCCCCTTCCTCCTCCGCAGGGGCTTCTGGCACCTCGGCCTTAGGAAAAATTTGGACAAACGTCTCGCAGAGGGCTCTGCAGGGTAAAATGGCGTCTCTGCCCTGGGGAAGGGGAAGAGAAACCCCTGGACGTCTGTGAGCTCAGAGTCAGAGGGCCCAGGTCTTGCACAAGGTCTCTCTTGCCTTGCCTTACCCTAGGACTTAACAGAGACCCCAATCAGGCCAAGAAGGAGAGTGACCCGACTCTGCCCCTAACTGCGCCCTTGCCTTTAGGCTTATGGAGCAGTCGCGTATCCATCTGACACCTTCTCTTGGGGGGGGGGGGTCTTTCACCAAGTGTTCAAACTTCACAACGTTCCCATCCAGTAGGTCTTTTTCGATAGGGGCTTTGAGAGCCTAAGGCACTCGGTCAGGATCACGCAGCTAGCGAGGTTGCAAGTGAGAAGCTGGCCATTTCCGTGAACTGGGGGTGGGGGGCTGGACTTGTCTTGACTCTGAGTCTTGGCTGAGCTGCCCCTATATCCACCTTCAATTTTCTTATGCGGTCCCCCAAATGTGAAATCCGGGAAACCCCAAACTTCCATCATAGATAACACCCAAAGCCTGCCTTTCTGGAAGTGAATTTCGCTTACAAGAAAGACACGTTTGATGGGATGGATGGACATCGTAATTTGGGGTAAGAACACTCGATTTGGCGTAGACGGCGCATCTTCTAGCTCCGCTTCACCACTTTTAATAGCTGCTCTGATCTGAGCTAACCACTTAAATTTCTTCAGACCTCAGAGTCTTCTTTTGCAGGTTGGGGGAGGGGGTTAAAGATGCTGGCGCTGCCTTCCAGCCGGCTGCTGGGGAGATCAAAGGACATTCGGGCTGGGGAAGGCTCCCTAGCGTCGGGGATGAGAGAGGGGTGGGGGTGGGGGTGGATGGAG
>NW_007726561.1:267935-269776 GCF_000696425.1 Galeopterus variegatus | reverse complement strand
GGGGATGAGAGAGGGGTGGGGGTGGGGGTGGATGGAGCCCTGATTAGCTGTCGATTCCTTTCCCCGTGCACTTGTTTAACCGTGTTTCTCTTGCTTGGCAGAGGGCGCCAAAGGCGACGCGCCGGCGGCCAGCTCCAGGCCAAGCCCCGTGCGTCGGCAGGAACTGGCCCTTCACCAGGCGCCGGACGCAGAGCTGTGCGACAATCTCGTGCAGCGCGGATTCAACGTCAGGGCGCCGCCTAGAGGTCGGTCGCGGCCTTGGCCTCACTCGCCGGCGACAACAGCTGCTTCCCCAGCCTCCGCCAGAAATTGCAGGAAAAAAAAAAAAAAAATAATAATAATCCAGCTTGGGGCTCAGGGACTCGGCTTTTGGCATCTCTGACTTCTCCGAGACTGCCTCCCCCATCCCCGCATAATGAATCCCGGAGAGGGAGTGGGGCTAGGAAGTCCCAGAAATATTATTCTTGTGTCTCTCACTAAGTGGAAGAAGGTCTCAGTTTCGGTTTCTTTAAGGATCTTGGGTTCCGCGTCTGTGTCTACACCGTCTCTTCTCACAATCCAAATTGTCCAGCAGCCTCCAATTATGCTAGAACTCTGCTTTATCTTCAAGGACGAAAGGAAGTGGGGAGAAGTTGCCCCTAAATCTTGCAACTTGGCCATCAATTTTCTGAATAATTTGGAGACCGCCGTGCGTTTGGGAAAGTGTTTGGAAAACGTTTGAAGGTGAAAGGAAGCACTGCCTAAATGACCTTTATTCAGTGAGTGACCATCAGCTCAGCTAGTGTGTGAGTGACATTTAGGAGTGTGCTGTTGACACCAGCACCCCTGTCGACTGGTGTCTGTGCTAAGCATTTGAAAGTTCACTTTTCCTTTGGGGCAATGTGACCTTGGAACGAGACAGCTGGCACTTGTGGAAATGGATTTGAGGTGTTCAGCCCCATTTAGAGAGTTTTATCTTTTAAACTGGGGATCCATGGCCTGGGTCCTGGGACTGGGGGTAGAGGTAAGCTACAAAGCCCCTCAAACTGTATGTAAAACTTGTATGTGCACAGGTGCATCGTTCTAAGGTTGTGGCCTCTTCAGTTTTCCCAGAGAGTCTAAGACTATAAAATGATTCAATCTCCTTTTCTCAGCCAGGGAGCCAGAGACTCAAACCAGCACACTGACCTAACCTCAGCACAGGCCCAGACCAGGCGCCTGGGTAAAGGCATGGGTAGTAACAGTCCTGAATGGTCTGGAAACTGCTGGCCCCTCAGTCCTGCCCTCTACCCATCGCTAATGGTTCCCAGGGGGAAATCCTAATAGAAGGGGTGACAGCCAGTGGCTGCTATCATAGTATTTTAAATAAAAATATAGATGACGAAGAGCAAAATGAGGGAGTTGAGGCACAAAATGTATAAGGGAGCAGGAGTGAACTCCCTCTGCAAATCCTGGAATATGAATGTTGGATAGAAATAAGATCCTTCCTGTCCTACAGCTGTTAAAGAGCTGCCTCCTCACGCCCCCCNCCCCCCTTCTCTTACTTGGTGCCAGGAAGGGGCCAGAGCATCCCCTCCCCCAACTGCACCACTACCCACCTCTGGAAGGGCTGGGGCAAGTAAGACTGTCTGCAGCATAATTAGCATTTCAGAAAATTCAGAAACCGTAGAACACAGTTTGGTATTTTCCCTGACCATTCCAATTTTTACTCTTTTAAAAAAATTCTCTAGCTGCACTTTGGCGCTCTTTTTTGGTGGGGGGATGGATTTGGCTGGGTCAGGGCCACACCTGTGTGTCTCTGTGGGAAGGGGGTGCCTTCAGGGCACTAAATCCTTCCTGGGCCTGCAGCTGGGCCTCAATCC
>NW_007726561.1:266839-267744 GCF_000696425.1 Galeopterus variegatus | reverse complement strand
TGGGAAGGGGGTGCCTTCAGGGCACTAAATCCTTCCTGGGCCTGCAGCTGGGCCTCAATCCCGTACTTGAGCCTGTGCTAACCTTACCAGAACCCTCGGTGTGTTGAGGGTGCATAATTGTGAGGCAGGATGGAGAACCCTTTTGCTCTCTCATTCAGAAGGGCACCTAACTAGGCCCCTGGAGCAGACAAAGCCAGTAGGAAGTCAACAACTTCGTCCCCAGTTATCTGGAGCCCAGGGTGAAAAGGAATTTTTAAAAATTCCTGGAGCAGACAAAGCCAGTAGGAAGTCAACAACTTCATCCCCAGTTATCTGGAGCCCAAGGTGAAAAGGAATTTTTAAAAATTTCGGCTCACAGCGGCCTCGCAGTGAATCTGAATTCCACAACGGTTTGGAAAAAAAAAAAAAAAAAAAAAAAAAAAAAAAGCCAAACGTCCAGAGCAGGAAAGAACTATGGAGAGGAAAGTCGGGTTTGGGCAGTGGTCGTTTGTTTGCTTTTGTGGCTTTTAAAGAGCGGGAGAGGAGTTGGTGGTGCAGCTCGGCAGATGCCGATTGGGACAGCACTCAGCCCTAGCTGTCACTTCCACTCCGAGGAAGACCGGCCCCTCGGGTGTCTCCTCTGGGAGCCCCTGGCCCGCTCAGCCCCCTTCGGGCCTTGGGAGTTTTCCCTACGCTTATTTCTTGTTCCCTTTTTGCCAGTACCTGGCAATAAACGGGCGGGGCAGGACAAAGGTCTAGCCGGCCGCTAGGAACGAAAAACGAAACAGAACAAGAAAAAACCCGCTTTCAGCGTAATGATGCAAAGAGTGGAGGCCACAGGCGCGGACGGGGTCGCCGGGGCTTCAGCAGGACGCGCCAGGCCCCGCAGCTCGGCCTTGGCGAGGAGCTGGGAGCCTCCTCCCGAG
>NW_007726561.1:264104-265802 GCF_000696425.1 Galeopterus variegatus | reverse complement strand
ACACTCGTCTCCGGGGCGAGGGCGGGAGGGAGCTGGGCCGGACAGGGTCGGGGTCGCTCGCTCCGCACCTTCCGACGGCCTCTCCCGCCCGGTGCCGCCGCTGCCAGCCAGGTAAGCCCGCCGGCCTGGGCCCGCAGGCCTGTCGGGGGTCGTGCGATGGGCGTGGGGTGTGTGGGTGCGCACCTGTGGGGACTCGGGGGTCTGGAGAGGGAGGGATGGGGAGTGGGGGACGTGGGGTGGGGGAGCGAAGGGCCCAGGCCAAAGGTCAGGAAGGAAGAAGCAAATCTGTTTTCTGCGTCCCCATCCAAATCTCTAGCCTCTCGGACCTTAGCTGGGACGGCTCAGCACCTACAGAGCAAGAGCCCTGGGACATGTCGGGCAGGGTGACTTCACAGCGACTGTGCAGGTCCACCGGCTCTTCCCTCTGAACCACGCTCTTCGTCTGCTCCCTAGAATTCCTGGTACTTTCTGACGCTCTGCATTTCCGTCCTTCTCTCTGTCACTTTCTTTCTCAGTCCTCTTTCGCCCCATTCTCCTGGCTACATCTCAGCCTCAAAGCTGGGGGTTGGTGTAGGGCTTGAAGATTTGGCCTCTCAGAGCTACCCCCGGAGGCTGGGTGAACCCGGGAATACAGGGGCTAGTCAGATGGTGAGTGTAGATGCACCTTCAGGACAGTTCGAAGTGGAGAATTTTGTTTTTAATCTGTGGAAACGTCCAGCTGTGCAGACAGGTTGAGAAGCCAGACCAAGCAGGTATATCAAAGAGACTCTGCCCAGACCTGGCGCTGGGCCTGGGTCTTCTCCTCTGGCCAGGGCTCCTGGAAGAGAGCAAAAGTTTCTGGAATCTGAGCTGCCAGGACCAGCTTCAGAGTGGTTTTGCCTGGAGGCCTGAGTCCAGTTCTTCAGTGGTGTTGTTGACTAGCAACTGGGTTCTGTTGGGAAAGGATGGAGGGAAATGAACTTAAGTGGCCGTCTTGGCCCACAGAATGGCTGTAGGGCCTGCCCCCAATGAGCCCTTGACCTGGAGCTTGAACTGGAACTGCTGAGTGAATTAGGTAGTTTCATGTTGTTGGGCCTGGGTTTCTGAACACAACGACATTAAACCACCCGATTCACGGCAGTTACTGCTCCTCGCTTAGCTGGAGGAGTGGGGGGAGAGGGCACGGAATCGGGACTGGTGTCTCACCCTTGCAAAATGGTGGTGAGTTTTGAGGTCCCTCATGCCAGAGCAGTAAGGATGCTCCCTAGAGAGGAGGTCTGGGCGGTTCTGGCCTTTCTTCCCACTTCTGAATGTTTTTAGTGTGTGTGTTTGGAGGGAAAGGGGGAATGGGGAGCGTTCAACTCTCCAAAGACACCTTTCTGGCAGTTGTTGAGCTGCTCTGCCTAGTGGAAGATTGGCTTCAAGCTTCCTGCCCTAGGGTCTTGGGCTCCTGTCTACATTCAGAACCTTCCAGAGAAAGTCTCCCCAACTTCAGAAATACTGAGCTTCAACAGAGACACAGGGGGTCCTTGAGGTCTTTGTAAGCCTTTGGGGGATGGGTCTTCTCCTCAGCAGGAAGTTTCAGGTCCTTGAAGAGAGCTCAATAGGTCCCATTCTGAAAGGGAAACATCAAGACCTCTTGCAGTCTCAGCCTGCAGGCCCTCAGGGTCCTCCTAGGGCCCCCTAGTGGGACAGAACCTCCAGAAGTAGGTCAAAAAA
>NW_007726561.1:256780-263652 GCF_000696425.1 Galeopterus variegatus | reverse complement strand
GAAGTTTCAGGTCCTTGAAGAGAGCTCAATAGGTCCCATTCTGAAAGGGAAACATCAAGACCTCTTGCAGTCTCAGCCTGCAGGCCCTCAGGGTCCTCCTAGGGCCCCCTAGTGGGACAGAACCTCCAGAAGTAGGTCAAAAAAAGTCCTTCCATTCTTAATCCTCCAGTTGGCTCCTTCTCCACGGAGTGGCCAAGGGCTTCCCACTGGCCCTTGGGCTGGGCTGCAGGCTTGCATAGGTCCTGAGGGCCACCGCCAGGAAAGGGGCATGACTTGAAGGTTGGGGGGCAGCCCAGGCTGTTGAGCAATTCAACCCAGACTGATGCAGTGACAGGGGACAGAGCAGGGGAGTGTGGCAGGGTGAGACTGTGATACCCTCTCTGACCCCAGCCCGCTTAAGGGTCCTGGCTTTGTGCCCAGGAAAGGAATAGCTAGAAGTGCTGGTGGAAGGAAGGGGATGTTCCAAAGCATAAGCCAACTTTTGTTCCCAAACTCCCCCCCTCCCAGCTTGAGGCAGAGGAAATGTGCAAAGGGGCCCCGGAAAGAGGCCCAACCGGATGGGACTCCGGCGCCAGGCTGACTTGGAGGGCAGGGTGGGAGGGGGGATGTCTCTGAACAAGGGGCCTCTACTAGGAAGAGGGGCATTGGGGAGACCCACCCACAGTCCAAGGGAAATGTGACCTTCCACTCACTGTCCTGATAAGCAAAGGCCAACGACGCTGTCCCTTGACATTTTCAGAGGGGGGATGTCTCTGAACAAGGGGCCTCTACTAGGAAGAGGGGCATTGGGGAGACCCACCCGCAGTCCAAGGGAAATGTGACCTTCCACTCACTGTCCTGATAAGCAAAGGCCAACGACGCTGTCCCTTGACATTTTCAATCCTCTGGTTTGGGTGAAGATGGTCTGGAGTGTCCCTGTGCCTTACCTTGCTTCTCCCTGAGCCTCTCACAAACCTGCTCAGTCATTGGAGCCAGGCTGTCTTGCATCCCTGGCGTCCCTTGGCCACCCCCTTCCAGGAAAAGTGCTGTAAAAAGAAAAAAAGGGGAATGTTAGAGAGAAAGGAGGAAATAAAGTCTTTGGAAAGCAGAGAGTTTTACAACAGCCACAGGTTTTATGGAAGCAATTCTGTAATAACCTTCTACCTGCTCGCCTCCTTTCTGCCCCGCCTGCCGCCCACCCCGTTTGGCCTCCTGGATGCCCCTTCCTTAGGAGTCAGCCACCCCCACTGCCTTGGATATCCTTGATGGCTGAGAGTTGGTAAGAAGATTCCCAGAGTTTGGCTTGGGCCACTGACCTTTCCGTCCTTCTTTCATCTCTGATATCCTGGGAGGGAGGTTTGGCAGAAGATTTCGTTACTTTACAAATAAGAACCCCACATGGGGAGTGCGGAAGCACTGTGGTTCGAACCTGAGTGTACAGATTCGATGCGATATCTGTTTTGGAGGTCGTTTTGTATAAAGAGTGAGGGTTCCGAGACCTCGATTTCCTACTCTGCTAGAACAAGTGCCCTCACACCTCGCTCTTTTCCAGAGTGGGTCTGGACTCTGATCATGGGTCAGAAGAAATATCCCCGGTGCTTGGAGACATAGATTTGGGGGCTTTTCTTATTTTGTTGTAAACAGCAGTGCTTCTGCATGACCTCCATAGTTTCCTGGGGACTTTCACACTCAGCTCATCTTTGTCCACCCCTGCTTTGCACTTGTGTGGGACACATGTATGCACAAATAACACCGTCTTCATACCCGTGCCCATCACTACTGCGAAATATGCTCACACATTGTTTACCACCCAGGCAGTTTTGGATAGGATAACACAGTAAAGGATTCCATGGTCAGACAAAAAAGTCACGAGATTTCATAATCTGTCTGAAGGTGAGGCATTTCCTTCACCTTCCAGAGAAATGTTTTGAAAGGAAGTTGTGACAGAATTAAACTTGAAGTCACATGCATTTGCTTGGGGATACGGTATATATTTTGCTTGAATATCAAGCCAAGGGAGAGATTTTCCAGTGAGGCTTCTGAATCAATTAATAACATTTTATAGCCACAATTCAAGTACTCAAATACCAAAGTTTTCACCTTCTCCATAAGTGTGTGATGGTTATAAAAGTGTACACAAATTTTGGGTCATGGGTCTTCTTATGTGAGCACAATTGTAAACCCACATCACTCAGAGGGGTTATACAGGCATCCACGTATATAACCAATGTTCAGATTTTATATACAAATGCCCAAGCACATCCAGTATTATAGATGGGCAGACATTTTTATATATATTCAATACACAGCATAGAACACTGTGCATTTGCACACTGGGTTCCCCGTACAGAAATATTGATGTAAAAACTATATACAAGGTACGCACATCTATTCAAATACAGCATGCTTAATTTCAGTTTAGCTTATTAATTAAAAACAAATTCTTTTTCTCTTTTCTCATTTATTGTTATTCTTTTTCTTCTCTCTTCCATTTCCTTCCCTTTCTTAGATTTTTCTCTCTCTTCTCATTGACAAGGACCCTTCCAAATGTCACTCTCAAAGCATAGGCACTCACCGGCTGGTTCCGGCCAACGTCGGCCTCTGCTCTTCAAACATCTGCCTCATCTTGGCTGTTCTGGGCCCCAGCGTGGCCAGCGGCTGCCGCTTTTCCCTGCCTGCTCTTCCCCAAGCTACCAGTTTCTTGCCCCAGCTGTGTTCAGACAAGGCGCCAGTGCAGGGAACGGCAAAAGGCTGCAAGGGAAGGCAGGTTCCTTCTTTTTGGTTCCTTCATTCTCTTTAGGATTGGGGGTGGGGTGCAGAGCAGTTTTGCTCTCTCAGGACAAAGTGACCCCCACTGAAGCGATCCTTCTGTTAAGTGTCTTTAGAAGCTGGATTCCAGGGGCCGCAATCCCGTTTGCTCTCCTCCAACATGTTGGGTGCCACTGTCTGAGGAGAAAACAAGGGTTTGGTGGATCCGCAGGCTCTCAGAGCACCCAAGCCAGGGGCACCCTTTCAGCTGGCCCTTTAATCATTTGCCTGAGCTGGAGTTTAATTCCTATTTGGGGCAGCAATGCTTTCTAGAAAGCCGGACTGTGGGACTCATTGCTTGGTGCATCCATACCCCCACCTGGAGAGCAATGAGCCAGGGTGCAGACCTCAAGGCTTGGGGGCTAGTCCATTCTCTTCCCTCTGGAGTCACCTCTCCAAAGAAGACTGAGATCTCTGAAACCTGTCATTTTGAAACTGCTCCCACACTCCAGCTTCTTTGTGAGCAAACACTAAGCTCCAGTTTCAGAAAAGAGGCCTGGGTCCCCTCCTCACCCAGCACCCAGAAGCCACCAGGGGTTAGGAACAACTCCCCAGGCAGACAGTAACCACAAACCTGAACCCTGTCAACTGGGACTTTTCACCTGTGTAGGGCACAAGCCACATGCCCAAATGTTCTTCTTCCTCTAACTTCTTCTCCAGACTAAGTGGCCTTCTTGACTCCTGTTCTGTTGCATAAAAGCAGCTGCAAAGTCAGGGAACCAGGAGGGCAGCAGTCAGAGCCCAGTGCCTGCACAGCTTAGTTCTTAAGAACAGCCACGCGCTGCAACTTTTCCATAAATAAAAAAGCCCCAGCCCATAGTCCACATGCCCTTTTGGGCCCTAATTTATATACTACAGAAAATCATATACTCAGCCAGCCATGCTTCATCATGCCATTATTTATGGCGGGGAGGGGATTTTTTTTTTTCCTGAAGAGTATATTTATTACAGGTAATGCTGACAGCAGACTCCATACGTCTGGCAAATCGAGAACAGGTGCTTCGCCTTAACTGTGATTCATTCTCTCAGCGCCCAGCTTTCTCGCTGGCGAGTCCGGGGAGCTCCCTCGACTTTCCCAAGCGTCCAACCGCTACTTAGAAGAATTTGCATCGGATTTTTGTTTCCCCACTTGGGTCCTATGGAAAAAGCAGATCTTCACGCTGTTTGGTTCCGGATCTGCCGGGCTGTCGCCCTGGGAGAGCGGGGGTGGAGAAGGAGGGGGCCGGCTGGGCGCCGGCATTGATCTTTAAAAAATCATTTTGAAATCGCCATAATGTGAAGAAATATGGCGCTTCGCCCTCGTATTTCACACGTAATGACACGAGATGGCTTCATTTGGAAAGAAAAGCGGGCGGGAGTGTGTCTGCGTGTGCGGAGGTGATCCGCAGCCTTCCGCAGGGCAGAGGGGTGCTGGCCAAAGAGAGAAAACCCCCAGCCAGAATGGCTCCGCTTTTGTTGAAAGGACTGGGCTGGGGGCGAGGCCGGGCTCTGGGGGCAGCCTGCCTTAACATGGCCCAGAGTCAGAGAATTGCCGAGGAATCCGCCCCAGTCTGTCCCTAAACCCAGCCTAAGGGGAACCGCGTCTGTCCTGGGGCCGCGCCTCCCCCAGCGCCCCACATCGCGAGAGTCGACTGCACCCAGGGCAGAAGCTGCAGGATCCAAGGCTGGGAGAGGAGCCAGGAAGCCAGCCGGTGGCCCCGGGGGAGTCCCGGCGCAGGGCCGCGCAGCAGATACCAATAAAACGGGCTATCTGCAAGCTCCAGCGAGGGTCCGTGGGAGGCCAGGCAGCGGGTGGGCGAGACCGACTCCGCAGGCTCGCTGTCCACGCTGGTGCCCAGTCCCCGTGTGGGGAAGTCGCTCAGAGCAGCAATCCCCGGAGAGAGGAGCGGGACACGAGGGTCGAGAACTCGGCCTGGCTCCTTCCTCTCTGGGTGGAAGGGGGGATAACTTGGGACCCCTTCCCAAGCCTCTGCTCTGCTGACACCTCAAGGAAGTTCCCTTAACCCTTTCTCACGTTCGGCTCCATCATGTGGACAATTTTAGTGGCCTGGAACGTTATTCAGTGGAAGAAAGGAGAAATGGCTGTGCTCGCCCCAATCCATCCCTCTGGCCAGGGCCAGGGAAAGGCCCAAGAAATTTAAAGGAGCTTTGGTTAGTTGTATTAAACTCTTTTGTAGGCTCAAGTTTTCAGGGCCTGATGAATCCCTTTAATCTCAGGTAGGTTCTAATTTCAGGATAGACAGTGGATTCTTGGACACTTATCTCGTTTTACTCCCCTGGCTCCTTGGTTAGTTGTATTAAACTCTTTTGTAGGCTCAAGTTTTCAGGGCCTGATGAATCCCTTTAACCTCAGGTAGGTTCTAATTTCAGGATAGACAGTGGATTCTTGGACACTTATCTCATTTTACTCCCCTGGCTCCCTGTCCCTCAGCTACTGAGGCACCCGGGGAAGCTCCCAGTCACGTAAATCTCCCCAAATAGTGCACAGAGAGCCCCCTCCAAAGCAGAAAACGTCCTATAAAATCCCCAACTTCTCCCCCATCCCTTTTACTCCATCTCCTGTGGGTTGCTGCTGCTGTTGTCGTTTAATAAACATCTTCTGTCAAGGGGACAGAGGAGAGGAAATGAGGGCCTGCGGGGTGGAGGTGGAGGTGTGTGTAGGTGGCGGGGGGGACAGGGCCACCTCCTCTTTAATTATCCCGTCGGGCCTCTCTGGCAGCTCCCTGGGCTGGGACTCTCTCCCTCCCTCTGCCCTCGTGTCCCTCCCTCCCTCCCCAGCCCGCCTGGGGAGAGGGCTCCACAGCTTGCGTCCTTGTCCCTCCCGAGGCGGCGCGCCGCTTCCCTCCGCCTCTCCTCCGCCCCCGCCGCCCCACGTCGAGAACTACCCCCCTTCCTGCAAAGGCGGGGAGGGGGAGGGGGCGGCCAGCAGCTCGGGCTGAGGTTACGTGGCCGCCGGAGCCCTGACGTGATAGCACATTGCATCAGCATAAAACAATCCATCCTCGATATGGAATGCGGTGCGGACGGATGACAGCCAGGGCGCAGCCCCCTCGCCCGATTGATTTATGTCGGAGCTGACGCTTTATCAGGCAGTCGGAAAAACTTTGACCAATCATTTTGCAAGGAGCGCTGAGCCGGGCTGCTCCACTGTACTTTGTTGGCTGAGAAGTTGAGCAGGGGTGGGGGTGGGAGGGTGGGGGGCTGGGGGGGGTCGCGTCCGAAAGCCCTCACACCGGTCCGGGTGCCACCTCTCCCTGCTTGGGCGCCGCCGCGCGAGCGCTTCCCTTCCCCCTGCGAGCGCCCGGATAATGTCTGAGAATGTCCATTTCTGGGACGCTTAGCAGCTATTATGTCGACTCGATCATAAGTCACGACAGTGAGGACGCGCCTCCGGCCAAGTTTCCTTCCGGCCAGTACGCGAGCCCCCGGCAGCCGGGCCACGCCGAGCACCTGGAGTTCCCCTCGTGCAGCTTCCAGCCCAAAGCGCCGGTGTTCGGCGCCTCCTGGGCGCCGCTGAGCCCGCACGCGTCCGGAAGCCTGCCGTCCGTCTACCACCCCTACCTCCAGCCCCAGGGCGTCCCGCCGGCCGAGAGCAGGTACCTCCGCACCTGGCTGGAGCCGGCGCAGCGCGGCGAAGCTGCCCCGGGGCAGGGCCAGGCGGCGGTGAAGGCGGAGCCGCTGCTGGGCGCGCCTGGGGAGCTGCTCAAGCAGGGCACGCCCGAGTACAGTTTGGAAACTTCGGCGGGCAGGGAGGCCGTCCTGTCTAATCAAAGACCCGGCTACGGGGACAATAAAATTTGCGAAGGAAGCGAGGACAAAGAGAGGCCGGATCAAAGTAAGTTATAAAAAGTGAGGAAATACCCAGGCCGAAGGCCAGGCGGGGGAGGGGACGGAGAGGCAATAAACGGCGGACAATGTGGAGGGAGAACGCGGCGGTGGCCGGAGCGCGGGCAGGGGAGGTGGAGAGAGGCAGGAAGGGAGCAAGCCGGGGGGGTGGGGGGAGGGCAGAGAGCTGCGCGTCCCAGAAGGGGAGACTGCGGCCGCTGGAGGGGCGCCGCCCCCACTCCTCCCGATCCTGCGGGGAC
>NW_007726561.1:210782-255821 GCF_000696425.1 Galeopterus variegatus | reverse complement strand
GACCTGGGGATCAGGGACCGACTGGCTGCTCTCACCGTGCCTGCCCCCTCTCTCCCGGAGGCCCCGGCTGAAAGCCTGGCCAGAGACCGGCGACGGCCGGGAGAGGAGCTGGCGGGGGCCGGGCCGGCGGCCAGCGAGGCCGGGAGCCCGCGCGGGCTGGGGCCGGAGCGCACCGGGCTGCCCGCGACCGCGCGGCTGGCAGAGCTCCCCGCGCCACGCGCAGACCGTAAAAGCCGGCCAGGGGAAGGGGGAGGGGGCTCATTAGGATTTTATTTGCGATGCAACAGCTTGGCGGAGGATCGTTCCTAGCAGATCTCGCACCGTAGCCGCGCAGAGTCCGCAGCCGGCGCCGGGAGGGGCGGGGGAAGCCCGGGACGCGGTGACGGAGCCCCCTCCCCGGATGTGCCGGCCCCTCCCCGGGAGCCTTCCCTCCGGTGGCCCCCTCCTCTCCCCGGCATCCCGGCCGGGTCGGGTCGCCCCTTCCTTTCCTGAGGCTCCCGCTGCGCTCCTCGGGGCTCCCTAGCCCCAGCGGGAGCTGTCCGCCTCGAGGGGAGTTGGGGAATCGCTTGGGCATGTCGGGGCCGACCGCTGGAGTGGAGGAGACATCCGAAGGGACCCGGGGGAGAGGAGGAGAGGAGGAGGAGAGGGTTGTGAAGAGGCGGAGAACTTTACCCTTCCTAGGTAGTCTGGCATCACCTGCCACTCCTCCAAAAGCACCCCCGCCAGAACCCCAACCTGGCTAATTTCCTGGAGGCGCTGCTCGCTGAGAGGAGGGGGGTTCTCCTATACCGTATTTTTGTTTTTAAGGTTGAAAAGAGCAAATCAGTTAGGAAGTTCTTAGATACAAACAATAATCCGCAGGCTAGAGGGTCAAGTTCTCACCCCTTAGTCTTTGGGGAGAGTAGGGGGTCAGATTTTTAAGTCTCTGCTTACTCTGCCAGATTTCCCAGCGACAGAGTAGCCCCCTGGGCCCTTTGGGGAGTCCTTGCCTTCTGGAGAGTAAAGAACTGCCCCACTCTCTGGAGGTCCTTGCGAGGCCTGCCACCTCCAACCTGCCAGGTTGAATCATAACAGCTGGAGTTCGGGGAACACCACTCTTCCCAAACCCTACCCACACACACTCCCAAACAAGGCCCCCCCACCCAAACCCCCAAACTCTGCCTGGAAAACCCATTATGGCAAGGCGGCCATTTGGCTGGGATCAATTATTAACAGTTTTTTTTTTTTTCCCTCTTTCATATTTAATGCGGCTGCGGGTCTCATCCTAGGCAATCACATTAAGGAAATAGCACTGCAAATTGGTAAGACACGGTACTTAGTGTAGGATGAACCGAATTAAAGAAAAAATGCAATGCTTTTCATTTGGGGAGAAGGAAGCTAGTAGAGGGTGGCTGATATTTTTAATTGGCTTGACTAATTTGGCAACTTTTCTGAGTTCCAGGGTGGGTGGAGAGACGGTAAGGGGAAGAAGAGGGGCTCATATGTATATTTCTGTTTACTTTTTGCCCCTCTTCTTCTCAATGGTTCTTTTCTCTGCCGCCTCCCCCCATAGTTAAGGCTAGGTGTGCTGTGAAGGGCATTCTCTTACTCCTATGTCAATTTTGACTCCCTACCTTGGGAATGGAACAGTTTTGCTCCCCAATTTCCCTGAACTTGTGTTAACCAAACTGCGAGCTGAGCAGGAGCAGAAGAGAGACTATTGCTATCATTAGTTATCCGTGAGCCCCCGGAGCTCCCCTGTCCACAGGCTGGAGTTGATAAATGGTTGCAATTGGGTTGCATGTGAATTGGAGTGTGTTGGATGTTTTTGGCTTTAAGTATGGACCCATATTTGTGGTGTGTGGTGGTGGCAGGGGTGGGGGGATATCTACACAGACACATATGCCTGCTGCCATGTGGCCTGGAGGTGCAAGCTTGTGATCAAAGCAGGGTGTATGCGGACAGGACTAAAGGGTTCAGAGGTCTCTTGTCTGTGGCTGAACAGAAGTTTTCTTCCCCCACCCAATGCCTCCTCTCACCTCCCAAACCTAGAGCCAGGACCCTTCAGGTCAGATATCCTGAGCCAGTCTGGGGGTGCTGGTAGTGGGCTTCAGCCATGCTGGGCTTTGACCTGAGTCCTAACCAGTTCGGACCCAAGTGGAGGAAGATTGGTAGAGAACTTGAGGCAGGAAAAGCTTTGGAAGAGCTGAGGAAGCCTGGGCACACCTTTGGCTCTATCCTCTCCAAGTAATCTCTCACCTGGAGGTGTCTTAACTGGTCCATCTCTGGGACCCTTTCTGGGAGCTTGAAGGCTCATTGCCCCCTTTTCCAGTGCCAGCTGGGGAGTAGAGACCAGGAGTGCACCCTCTTGGCTGGGGCCCTTCACCCCCTTCCTTTCTTTGATTCTATCCCTGCTTCTCTTTCAGCCAACCCCTCTGCCAACTGGCTGCACGCTCGCTCTTCCAGGAAAAAGCGCTGTCCCTACACCAAATACCAGACGCTGGAGCTAGAGAAGGAGTTTCTGTTCAATATGTACCTCACCAGGGACCGTAGGCACGAAGTGGCCAGACTCCTCAATCTGAGTGAGAGACAAGTCAAAATCTGGTTTCAGAACCGACGGATGAAAATGAAGAAAATGAATAAGGAACAGGGCAAAGAGTAAAGATGGCCCCCAGCCCTCCCCAGCCCTCCCCATCTCACTTTTATTTATGTGATGGCTCCAAAGCCACTGCTGTCTGGGGTGTATTCAAGTGGATGGGGAAGGGAAGTCTTTCTCTTCAAACTCCTTTATCTGCACCTAGAATCTCTCTCCTTTCCTTTGCCCTTACCTGTCCCTCGCTTCTCCCTGGGCCGCAGGAGAAAGTTTTCTTGATTTAGAAGGTAGAAGTAGTTGGTTCTTAAGAAGGTGATGGGCCACAGGGAAGGAGAGGCCCTAGTCATGCTCCTAGCATCCCCTGTAATTATGGGAGGGAAGCCCCAAGCCCCTCACTTCAAGCCTGCCTGTTCCCTCTCTCCACCTATCCAAAAGTCACCCTGGGACACCCCAACTGCACACAGCCCAGCAGATGCCCACATACATACAGCCTGGAGTCCGTAGTACTAATGGGGAAAGCTCACAGCCACCATGTAGTCAAATGAAGTGACACCCTAAATGCAGACCGTTGCACACCAAAGTGGGCAGAACAGTCCTCAGACGATCCGGCGAGCCCGGATTCTGCTCTTGTCTACAGACAGAGTACTCAGTGAGGCGCTGCAGCCCAGAGGTCCCAGCATCACAATACCATCCCCATGGAATCGCCAACTACACCCTGAGGCAGGGGCCCAGGGGCAGATGGGGTAAACGCAGTCCCCAAGCTGGTGGACTACAAAGGGCAAGAAAAGGCAGCAAGTGACTTTATGAAGCTCTCTTAGGTGGAGCTCCCCCAGGCCCCCCCCCCATTTTGTTGCAGGAAATGTTTAAGTCTGCATGATGTTCTCTCCTTCCAACAAAAGGAGGTCAAACTGTGGGTCGTAAAGCCTTGACAATGTCCTCCTCCTGTTTCTCTGTGCCCCACTTGACAGAGACTGTAGCTTCTGCTCTCCACCAGCCCTGCTTTCTTCCGCGTCCTCCGCAGCTCTGAAATTAACTCTGTTCGGCCAAATCCACCTTGCACCAGCGAGTCAAGCCGCGCCTTGTAGAAACCCCCCCACCCCACCTCCCCCCACGCCCAGGTCAACCCCACTGTAGACAGGAAGGCCAGTTCAGCACAGTCCTATGGAGAATTTACTGTGAATCGATTCCCAAGCCTTTCTGGGGTAAATTGTCGGAGACAGGAAGGAACAACGGCCCCAGAGCGCAGAGCTCGGCGCGTTCCTCCCGATCCTGCCCGCTTCGCGACCCACGCGGAAGAGCCCCGGGCTCGGCCGTCGCGTGCCCCAGCGCCAAAGGAGACCGGCCCCAGGGCTGGGCTTTGCCTCCCGCGACACGGGTCTGGATGGCGATCTGCGTGGCCGGTGCGTGCGCACGCTGCTGGGAACAGTCCCGCGTGCAAAGGAAAGAGGCAAAATCGCACCTAAGCATCCGGCAGAAGCTTGCTCTCTGCTTCCCTTCCTCCTGCTGCTCCCCCGCCTCTCAGTCCCCTCTAATTCCGTGGACTCTTGCTCCTGCGTCTCCTGACTCTGCAAGGGGACATTCCAGTAGAACTTTTTTGCTTTGTCGGTGGCTGTCGTGAAATTGTGCTTGTGTCTGTGATTTTTTTGAGAGTGATTGTCTCGCCTGTTTTCAGTTGTCACTTATATGGGAGGGTTGTGGGTGGGAGTGGG
The DNA here is from genome assembly GCF_000696425.1 of Galeopterus variegatus. NCBI lineage: Eukaryota > Metazoa > Chordata > Mammalia > Dermoptera > Cynocephalidae > Galeopterus > Galeopterus variegatus. Next base: position 251,540 of record NW_007726561.1, on the reverse strand, counting down.
GAGGAAAAGGGGCCTAGAGCTCTAATTGTTTGTTTTGGAAGGAAAAAGAAAAAAAACAAAACAAAAAAATCCCCCCAAATATATATCACTCTAGAAAATAGATCTCTGCTTGTGTCTTATTCTGTGTTGGCTCTCCCCACATGACCATAGGTAGAGATCCCAAGAGCACAGGTTGGAAAAAAGAGAGAAACTGCTGTGCCCAGGTGGCTTCTCCTTAGACCTTGCAGAGCCAGCTTCCCTGCTCTGATGAAGCTGAGGGGTGGTCCAGGACCCAAGGTCTCAAGACCACTGCTTACACTGACCAAGAGCCTTCCAGCAAGAGTACTGGGAGGCTTGGGGGCTGGGGGGAGGAAAGGAAATAATGGTTTAGGGAGAGGACTGGGTCTCCTGGGAGCAATGGGGTCTTCTTCCAAAGAAAGTTGCACTGGAGACCTCCCCACCAGCTTGAGAGCCAGAGGGAAGGCGAGGTCTGCTTTGCAGCTCCTGGAAGCAGATTCTCCCTCAGCTGGTGGAAGACATCACCTGGGCCTGGCCACTTTGAAAGAGCATGCACGGGAGGAAGGCAACAACTTCCCTCCTCTGTTCCCTGCAGCAGGGTGGCTGGGTATGGACAGGGGCCTCAGGAGGGCTAGTGTCTCCTTCCTTCCACTCAAAGGGAGTGAACACCTTAGAGTTCTTGGCTCCCACCTGGGGTCTGAGGCTCCAATTTGAGCCACAGGGAAGCAGCCTTGGTCTGAGGCGGGCTGAGCTTGGTAGAGGCTGAGGACTGGGGAAACAGCTGCCAAAGGCCAGGGGAGGACATAGACTGGTGAACAGAAATATCTCAGGAGGAAAAAAAATCCCTTCCAAAGGGTATCCCAGAGTTAAACTCGGTTTTGAGAGGCACCTTTCTGTGTCTCTCAGACTGTGGTGTCCCCACCAGAGCCTCTTGTGAAGAGCGCAGTCCTCGGCAGCCTTGCCTTGCCCTTCTCGCCCAGGCCTTAGGATTCCCTTCTACCCGGCTGCTGCTAGGGCACCCGCCCCCGCCAGAGCCTCTCACCCGGCCCACCCTGGCAACATTGCAGCCTGCAGAGACCCTGCGGGTTGGGATAGAGGTGGCGACAAAGTATGGCCCGAGTGAAGGCTGCTTGCAAGTGAAAAGGCCAGGTCTGCCCCTCTGGAACGAAAAGGATGAACTGCTCGGAGAGATAGCAGGAGCCAGGAGAAAGCGAAGCTCCAGGGAATGGCAGGCCAAGACGGACACCCTCCAAGGGGGGTTCCATGAGGGTTATAAAATGAATCTGGCTTTACAGCCGGTGTAGACTAGGCTCCCTCCCCATCCTGGGCTCCCCAGGCCCGGCCGGCGCTGATAGGGAGCCGGGAAGGCCAGTTTCTGCCAAATGGAAACGCAAAAAACGAGGCTGGAACCGGACGCAGTGCTGCGGGGTGGGGGCGAGGGCGCCCGGAGGGGCCTCCGGCGGCGGCGTCTGCGTCTCGAGCCCGGGTGGCTTCTTTAAAGACAAACAAAAGCGAGGATGCGGAGGCTCGAAAGCCGGAGATGGGGAAATCGGTTGTCATAAAAGAGAGATTCAGAGAGGGAGACGGCGAGAGTGCGAGGCAGGGAGAAGCCGGGAGAGGAATTCGGTGCCGTGTGCGCGCGGCAATAAAAGAATATGACCGCTATAAAAGTTTATAGCGTATAAATTTCTGAAGGTTAAGAAACTAAACAGCAGCAAAGCAAACACTGAGGGGAAACTTTCCGGAGCCGAGAGAGCCGCAGCTGGGCCTGGGCTGGGGCCTGGTGGGGGAGTGGTGGGCCCGGCGCAGGCAGGCAGCCCCCAGCCTCGGCCGCCCGGGACGCGGGGCTCGGGGCTCCCGGGGCCCCTGGGGGCAGGAGGAGAGGAGAGGGAAGGGGGAGGGAAGGGCGCTCTGTTGTCGCGAATGCAGCCGGGCTCTTTGTTCCTCACACCCCCTCCAGAACCGGGCGTCGCAAGCGGGAAGCCCCCGCACACGCGCGCGCACAGTCCGGGGGGCCAGACTTCGAGGCGCGCGCAGCCGCGTGATCCTCTAACAAGCCCACCCCGTCCTCCCAGGCCTCCTCTCCCCCCACAAAAAGCCCGATGGTCCCTCCTCGGAATCGGAAACAATCGTGTGGGATCTGAAAAGTGCTCAGTTCCCCCTTTTACGGGCCATAAAAGGCGCGCTTGGCGGCCTCCGCCAGAAATTAGGGGTTGGAGGCGGGGCACGGGGATGCAAGCTGGAAGAAAAAAGCTTATGGCTTCTTTTTTCCTCCCCCCACCCCCGTGTGTTTTTTTCCCTTTTTCTTTTTTTTTTTAGCTTATTGCACAATTTCATGAACCGTTTCCTGACTCCGATGACTTTTCTCTCACCCGCTCTCGTTTCTCTCCCCCTTTTCTGCTAATCATGAAAGTTTCTCCCGTCTCCGCGGCTGGCTCTCCGAGAACCTGGCAGAGCCGGTGGCGGCGGCGCCTTTTCGCAGGATGGCCGCTAGATGGCACCCTTGCTCCACGTGAAAATCCCCCGTGCGGCAGCGGCGGACGCCGGCGGCTTCACACGGCACCGTGGTCGGCCCTGAGTCTCCAAACTGAGCGCTAGCAAAAGTCATGAATAATCTGCACGTAATAAAAATATAGGGTTCGTTATGGCCTTTCCCTCCATTGTATAGATTCCAGATATAGTGGTGCCCCCCCCTTCCAGTCAAATAGTCAATTTTCTGAATTTCCCCCACGAGGAACGCTCAGTGCTTCTCGCCGGGTTGCTGTGTTCGGTGGGGCGACAAATGCGTGAAAACGGGGAATGACAATAATAACAGGAATAATGGGTCCAAATCAAAGGAGAATTGAGTCGGAAAAAATGGGGTTTTCCGTGGAGGGGGGCGACAGGCTTGTCCGTGGATGCGGGTGAGCAGGTCAGGGGACAGGGGCGAGCAGGCGAAGGTCGGGTGGAGAGGAAGCCGCGCGCGCCGGCCGGAGGGGGAGCCGGGTCAGCCGGCCCGGGGCCCCCGATTGGGGGTAATGAGGCCGTGGCTTTTGCGGCGATTCCGAGGCGCCCCAAGCCGGCGGGGCGGCTGGGCACGGGCGCGGGCTGCGGGGCCTTTGTACGCGCCCGGGTCTGGGCTGGGCGCGCGCCGGGCGACCCCGACGCGGAGCAGGGAGCAGGGGCTCCGTCCCCAGGGCGGCAGGGTGCGGGGAGGCCCGGAGATCTCCTCGGGAGGCTCTGCGCGCCCCAAATTGGGCTGCCAAGATAACACGCGTTTTCCGGATGGGTGCGGGGACAGGAGCTCGGTTCTCCCCGCGTCTCGCGGCTTCCAGGTGAGGCCCGCGGCTCCCGCGCGCCCAGGCCCGGCCCCGGGCAGACCTGGGGGGCGAGGGTTCTTTCGTAATTTAGCAAGTGGAGGCCCGGTCTCGGGGCACTTTTCCTCCTGAGACCTGCGCCCTGTTTGCCCATAGCCCCTTCGATTCCAAATCTCCTAATTTCGTCCCAGCCCAGCTCAATCCGTGCCTTCCATCCGGACAAACCCGCGGGGAAAGCAGGCACCGCAACCCCCGCAAAACGACCCCGGCCGCAGCCTCGCCTCTCTTCCCCCCAGGACCAGGTGCAAAGAGGCAAGCGGAGTTTCTCTTCAACTCGAGTTTCTCTAATAAATCTGCGCTCCGTTGGGTGTTTATAAATTATCTCCTCGCTCTTACTTGTTTTTTCTTATAATAGAAACATTTTCCTTCCATCAGGAATTTCTGGCACGGTGTAGGGATGATTTAGAACAAGCTATTGAATTTCTACCTCGCCGGTGAGTCCTCAGATCATGACCATAAAATCCCCCCCGCACTTGATAAAAATGTTCGCTTCGGCAACAACTGAACTCAGCCTTGCGCCGCCTCGCCGCCCCCTCAGCCACACGCTGGGAATTCAAGACGCTGGTCGTCTCCCCACCTCTCCTCCTGTCTCTCTCTCCCTTCCTTTTAGCCCCTCTCCCATTCTCCGGATTCACTTTTGAAGGAGTATGTGACCCCTGGTAACTTTCCCTTGGAAAAAGCGATAGTTTCATTTTTACAAAGATAGGGGTATATGGGTCCCCAAGATGTGCCCCTCTGAAAGCCAACGACTGTATCCTGAGCAAACAATGGATTGAATGTATTTGTAAAGCTTCCATCCTCATTACCAAAAATTCCCTCTCTCCTTTCCTTTCCCCTTCTCCTTTCCTTTGCCAGTCAGCTGCTTCAGGAGGCCACTGGTTCTGATCCTCAGCCTGCGGCCTTCTAAAAGCCTGGCCACCTCCACCACCGGGTCTGGTAGGCAGGGAAGGCGGCCGCACGAATGTGACACCAGTCAACTTGCTCCTGTGTCCTCTGTTTCAGGCCTCTGGTCCTCAGGCCTGTAGGGAGAGCCAGGTTTAACTGGAGGCTCCCCAAGGAAAGAAGAGAAACTGGGGGGCTCACTGGCCTTGCTCTATGCAAATCCCCTCCACCCCAAGGTCAGTTTAGGTAGTGACAGTGACTCAAAGGATCTTGGGAACGCTGAAGACTAATAGGTCCCCCCCCAACATGCACCTTGCAGATACTGTCTGGGACAGCCAAGGGCTCTGGATAGTGGGCACCAAGGCCACACGCCAGAGCCTGGGTGCCCAGCAGCATTCTCCATCATCTTTCCCTCCTTTTGAAGTGTGGATGGGCTTGGCAGTGCCCTCTCACCTGAGTGCACTGCGGAAGGTGTGGAGGATTGACCTGGGGAAGGTTGGGAGCCAATTGGGCTTGGCCACTGGGTCTCAAGGCCTGTGTGCAGGTGTGGGGCAGCCCCAGTGGGTGGCATCCCTTTGGCGGAATCAGACCCCTCCACTCCCCTCACACAGTCTGCCCTCAAAAGCACTGACTGGGCCCAAGCGCCTTCAGGAGACAGCCCCCGCCACGGGCATCTCACCGCTCCCCCCAGAAAGCTGAGATTGTGCAGAACTGCAGAATTGGCAGTTGCGACACGAACTTTGTTCTGTGCCTCACCACTGCCCATTAACCAGAAAGTTTCTTCTCCCCCTCCCAGTCCCTCCTCAAAGCCTCCCGACCCCTTCTCCACAGAAAATCCTTGCTTATTGGTCTAATGAGGGAAAGCTGTGTGAGTGGCCTGGGTGGGGACGGTTTGGGGGCTCCAGAGAGGCGGTGGGGGCAGGTGCTTGCCCCACGGCCAAAGGAGGTGAAAATCTCGGGAAAGTCACCGTTTGCACCGAAGGAAAAAAAAAAAAAACACCCAAAAAACCCCCAACGCATAATCATTCTCATTTCGGCTTCGTCACCCCCACCGTGCTGCAGTGAGGCGGCGGGGGCGATCGAAGCTGCAGTTTTATAGCTGTAGAGGAAAGAACTCGTAAAATGCTAACAGCTTTTATGCGCTGCGGTATAAACAACAACAGACTCCGGCTTTATTGCGTTTTATAGTTTGTTAAAGAGTTTACAGCCGTTTTTGGGGGGCCGGTTACCCAGCCAATTCCCTCCACACGATAGTTAAACCTTTATCAATAATAAGGAAATTGATCATTAAAGCTTTAAATATGACTACCTCGTTTGTTTGAAAATATGTTTAGGAGAGGAAGCTGTATGATTTGATAACTTGTATTAAAATACCAATTACATTTATAGGACCTTTTAAAACTCGGCGCAATTAAACCGTGTTCTTTTACATTTTTCCGAAGCGATCCTGACATTTAGAAAGACTCCAATTGCCTCGTTAAAATCGCGAAATTAACAGCGTGCCCACGCCTGGCGCGCTGTGCGTGTGCCCGGGTTCTTCCGTGACTCCCCCACATCAGTCTTTGGGGGTGGTCGATGAAGGTATTTGATTTGTTGTGAGGCGAGAGATATCTCATTAATGTAGGTAGTTAAGCAGATTTAATCCGCGTTCATTCTCTCTCCCCCCCATCTCCCCCTCTCTCCCCCTCTTCCCCGCTCTCTCCCTGGGTGTTTTTTTTTTTTCCCTCCTTCTTCCCCTCCTTTTTTTCCTCTCTCCCCTCACTCCCTGGCGCTGTCTCGCTCGCTCTCTCTCGCTCGCTCTCTCGCTCTCGCCCTCGCCCTGCGATCTGTCCGGGAGGAGTACGGAGAAGCCAATAGGATGCGGGGTCTCTAATGGATGCAAATGATCATGAAAAGACAGTGCAAAATATGAAACAACTCATTTGCAGGGAAGTAAATCACCGAAAACTGTTTATGAACTGGCATCCCTTCTTCGAAATGTAAAGCGAGGACCTCTCTAAGTGGCGGTATATTTTTGTGTGGGGGGTGGGGGTGGGGGGAGGGCGAGCAGCCGCGGCTGCCATGCAAGCTTAGACTTTTGCAGGCTTCTCTGTCCTTTTCTATTCCTGGAAATCACAAAAAGTGTGGCGGCTTCCAGATCTTCTTTGCCTTTTCTTTCTTTTCTTTCTTTCTTTCTTTTTTCTCCTCCTCCCTTTCCTCTCCTTTCCTGGCGAGGGTGACTAGGAGCCGGCGAATCCGCGTTTTTTTCTCTCTCTCCCTCCCTCTCCCCCTCCCCACCCCCTCCCCAACAGCCCCCAACTACAGCCTCCGCCGCCGCCGCCGCCCCAAAATTCCATAAAATGAGCTCTTATTTCGTCAACTCACTGTTCTCCAAATACAAAACCGGGGAGTCCCTGCGCCCCAATTATTATGACTGCGGCTTCGCCCAGGACCTGGGCGGCCGACCCACCGTGGTGTATGGTCCCAGCAGCGGCGGCAGCTTCCAGCACCCGTCGCAAATCCAGGAGTTCTACCACGGGCCATCGTCGCTGTCCACGGCTCCCTACCAGCAGAACCCGTGCGCCGTGGCGTGCCACGGCGACCCGGGCAACTTCTACGGCTACGACCCGCTGCAGCGCCAGAGCCTGTTCGGTGCGCAGGATCCAGACCTGGTGCAGTACGCAGACTGCAAGCTCGCCGCCGCCAGCGGCCTGGGCGAGGAGGCCGAGGGCTCGGAGCAGAGCCCGTCGCCCACACAGCTCTTCCCCTGGATGCGCCCGCAAGGTGAGCTCGCGTCCGGGCCAGCCAGGGCAGGACGGGGCCGGGAGGGCCCAAGGCCGGGCAGGGGGCCGGGCAGGCCGGGTGCCTTTCCTCCAGCTACTGGAAGACTCGCCGGCTCCGTTCCCATCGCCTTGCTTCTCCTTTCTTTCCTTCCTTCTTTCTCTTTTCTTTCCTTTTCTTTTTTGTTTCCCTTGAAGGGGGGTCGCTAAGCGACATTTCCTGAATCCATAAACCCCTCACCCTGCCTTACTTTTCTTCTTCTCTTTCCTTTTTTTTTTTCTTTTACTGTTTTATGGGGGGTGGTGGAGAGAGGGTGGTGGGAGTGGGGGCGCTCAACTTTTGCACTTCTCAATTGCTTTATAGTTTAATTACCCTGAAGAACTTTTCTTCTGGGGCAGAGGCTCGGGGGGCTTTTCAAGGTGGGTCCATTCGTCCCCACCCGGGCTTTTTTATTCTTATTCCCCCCTCCTTCACATCCTTCCTTCTAAAGTTTATGGCACTTTTAGTAGATTTAAAACATCCCCCACCCAGCTCTGGTGCTGGTTACCAGGGGAGGGGGCTCCCCCTTTCTGGCTCCCTTAGACTTAGTGGTGTCTGGTCGCCACCCCCCAGCTCACCGCGGCCTCCCTGCGTCCCCCGCCCCCGCACAGGGGTAGAAGGTCCCCTGCCCTTATTATGCTGGTCTCCTAGGCTGGTTCACGAATCTTTCAACCTTCTCCGTCTCTGTCCCCTCCCCCACCTCCCCTCCCCTCTCCTCTCCTCTGTCTCGCCCTTTCCCCCATTCCCAGCAGCCGCCGGACGCAGGCGAGGCCGACAGACCTACAGCCGCTACCAGACCCTGGAGCTGGAGAAGGAGTTCCTATTTAATCCCTATCTGACTCGCAAGCGGCGGATCGAGGTATCGCATGCGCTGGGACTGACTGAGAGACAGGTCAAAATCTGGTTCCAGAACCGGAGGATGAAGTGGAAAAAAGAGAACAACAAAGACAAGTTCCCCAGCAGCAAATGCGAGCAGGAGGAGCTGGAGAAACAGAAGCTGGAGCGGGCCCCGGAGGCGGCGGAGGAGGGCGACGCGCAGAAGGGCGACAAGAAGTAGGCTCCCGCTGGGACTGCCAGGGCCGCGGCCGCCCGCACGTTCGCCGGTCCCCTGACCGCGCCGCCGCCGCCCGCCCCCGCCCGAGACAGCTCTGGCCCCGCAAGCGCCAGCGGAGCCGGCAGCCGGGCCTCCCACCGCCGCGTCCCCCGCCGCGCCAGTCCCCGCTAGTGGTAGTATCTCGTGATAGCTTCTGTGTGTGAGCTACCGTGGGTCTCCTTCCCTTCCACGGGGGGCCGGGGGAAAAGGGGATCTTAAGCAAGGACTCCCTCGCCCTACGAGGGTGAGCGGCCGGCCCGGCTGAGCCCCCGTCCCCGCCCCCGCCCCGTGTAAAAAGCCTCCTTGTGCAATGGTCGTTTTTCCTTTGAACGTGCTTCTTTGTAATGACCAAGGTACCGATTTCTGCTAAGTTCTCCCAACAACATGAAACTGCCTATTCACGCCGTAATTCTTTCTGTCTCCCTCTCTCTCTCTCTCTCTCTCTCTCTCTCTCTCTCTCTCGCTCTCTCTCTCTCTCTCTCCACCCTCATTTCCCCTCCCAACCTCTCTGTCGCCGCTGTCCCCCCCCAGCTCGCTGGCTTTCTCTCTCGCTTCTCTCTTTTCCTCTCTCCCCCCCCCCCCCCTTTGGTTTGACAATTTCGTCTTAAGTGTTTCTCAAAAGAGGTTACTTTAGTTCGCATGCGCGCTGTGGGCAATTGTTAAAAGTGTTCTTAGGTTTACTGTGAAGAGAATGTATCCTGTATCCGTGAATTGCTTTATGGGGGGGGAGGGAGGGCTAATGATATATTTTGTTGTTCCTCTATACTTTGTTCTGTTGTCTGCGCCTGAAAAGGGCGGAAGAGTTACAATAAAGTTTACAAGCGACAACCCGAGACTGGCCCGGCCCGCGATCCTCATTTGCTCCGGGGCGCCTAGCAGAGCCGGGGGGAGCGGGTCACCGGGCTCCTGCGCCCGCACAGGCTAGGCCACCGGGAGCAGGAGGCGGGGGCTGAAGGCAGGTGGTGCGAGTCCCTCGGCCCAGGGGCGCAGGGGGTGAGGGAGGCGGCTGCACGTGATTGGAGGAGAGAGGAACGAGGGAGGGAGCAAGGGAAGCCCCCTCCCCTCGCGCTCTGAGGCTGCCCGGCCCCGGAGACCCGGGCGCACAGGCCGCGCAGGAGAGATGCGCCTGAGCGGGTGTGTGTCCCCCGCCCCCGCCACTTTCCTCTTTGTTTCGGGGTGTGTGTGTGTGTGTGTGTGTGTGTGTGTGTGTGTGTGTGTGTGTGTGTGTGTTGGGGGCTTGCAGATAAAGGTGGAGTGCAGGGCTGCTGAGCACGCTTCTATTTTTATTTTTCTCGGACTCTGGTTGGGGGAGAAGGAGGAGAAGCCAGACGCTCTTGCCGCCTGTGCCTCGCTGGGACGCGGCCACCTTCGCCCAGCTCCTAGGCCATGACTCGCCGCCTTCCTTCCTTCGCTGCATCTGCTTGTTGGGCAGACACGCTCGACTGAGGCGTCCGCCTCCCGGAACAGGGAGAGCGGCGTGCGGGGGCCACCTCCTCCCTTCCTTTCTCTCCCCGCCCACCCTTTTTTACTTTTAAATCTTTTTGTTTGTTTGTTTTTAGCCACCAGAAACCGCAGCGTCCAGTGCCCGGTGGGCTGGATCCTGTGCTCTAGGAGCACCTACGAAGTCCCCCTCCATCTCCACCCATCTATCTGGGGCACGGAGACAGAACCGCGAGGCCAGGATCGCTTCCTTCCTCACCTTGGGACAACCGGACCAACTTCCCCCAAAGGCCCTGCTGGGCTGAACCGGCCCAGATTAATAAAGACCTGAACCGCCCCCACCCACCCACTTGCATCTATTCAATCCCCGCGTTGGTCTCTCGCTCGGTAACGGGCCGGGGAGGATGGGGGGGGTGCGACCCCGATGGCTCGCTCGGAGGTTATTATTTTCCCTTCCACTCAATCCCTTCCTCCCCAAATGTCGCTTGCAAGCTGCCTCCAGCCCCGGGGGTCCACAGCGGCCCTTGAGCCCCCAGCCCCAATCCACAGGGCTCGGCTTGCCCATTCATTATTGATCATATTTTATAAATCCAACGCCACACAATTTTTTCCACATTACCGGGAGTCGTGGGGAGGCTGCCCGGCCATTGGCGGAGGGGACATCACGTGGGCGAGGGTCACGTGGTCCGGAGAGGAAAAAGGGGGTCCTTTTTGGTGTAAATCTGGACTCTAATTCTGTAATATATCAAGGAATCTCGTAAAACCGACACTAAAACGTCCCTGCCTACAAATCATCCGGCCAAATTATGAGTTCATTGTATTATGCGAATGCTTTATTTTCTAAATATCCAGCCGCAAGTTCGGTTTTCGCTACCGGAGCCTTCCCAGAACAAACTTCTTGTGCGTTTGCTTCCAACCCCCAGCGCCCGGGCTATGGAGCGGGTCCGGGCGCTCCCTTCGCCGCCTCGATGCAGGGCTTGTACCCCGGCGGGGGGGGCATGGCGGGCCAGAGCGCGGCCGGCGTCTACGCGGCCGGCTACGGGCTCGAGCCGGGTTCCTTCAACATGCACTGCGCGCCCTTTGAGCAGAACCTCTCCGGGGTGTGTCCCGGCGACTCCGCCAAGGCGCCGGGCGCCAAGGAGCAGAGGGACTCGGACTTGGCGGCCGAGACTAACTTCCGGATCTACCCCTGGATGCGAAGCTCAGGTAACGCCGCGCACCGAGCCATCCCGAGCCGCAGCGGCCGGGGCACGTTTCCCGGAAGGCGCCCCCTTCCTGGCTGAGCGCCCCTTTCCGCGTCCGCAGTGCTCCCGGCCGGAGGTGGGCCTGGGGACGCGGCACCCCTCGGCTGGGTCCCGGCGCGCCGTCCCCACCCCCCCATATTTGCTCGGTGCTCTCAGGCTTGCTCGGCTGCCCGGCGGATCTCTCTACGCCGACGCCGCGGCGCTCGGAGCCCCCAGCCCGCCCCCCACCCTTCCTCCTGGCCTTTTAGCTTTAAATATTTATCAGCAGCGCCAGCACGGGCTGGAGACGAGGCCGTTTGTCTTGCGGAGGATGGCTGGGGTTTGCAGAGAATAGCCATTAGGGTCTGCCCCCTCTCTCCCTCCCCCCTTACCCGCCGGGGATCTCAGCTCTGGGTGTGCCCCCCAGCCCTAGTCCGAAAAAGCTATGGGGGAGGGGACCATATCGTTAAGCAATTATCCCCTCCCCCTTCCTTCCCAGCCAACCCCGCTCCCCCATTATTCCCATCAGGACAATTAGAGGTGGGCTCTAGAGGCCTGGCAGGAGGAGGGGGTACCAGAGGAGATGAGGACCTAGCCAGGGATACAGAGCCAGAGAGGCATGTGGACGGAGGGGGCTGAGCAAGAGAGAAGAGGGTCCTGACCCCCCAGTGAACGGGGGAGGGGGACGGGATAATTAGAGAAAGGGACAGAGGCCTCATGGGAGTATAGCTGGCTTCCTCAGGTGCCCTTCCTAGAGGAGAATTGGTCAAGTTTGGAAGCGTCACTCCAGAAGGGTGAATCTCCTCTTGAGGGAGGGGCTAGGACTCCATGGAGCCAAATCAAGACTTAGAGACCGACCTCATCTGCTTCAGGAACCCCAGGAAGCCAGGGGTTCCATGGGGCCTCTTGCCAAGCCTAGCTTAGACATCCTTTTTTATGTTTCCCCAAGGAAGATGGACTTGGGGGCCAGCCCCAAGGCCCTGAGGGCCCAAGACCTGTGGCCAGAGGCTCCCAACCCAGCTAGAGTCAGGGGCCAGGAGGAACCCAACTCTTACACCATCAGTATTGGTGGTCATAGTCCCCATTACCTGCTCCATAATCCAACTGCTTTTCCAGTTGATTTATCAAACTCCAAATTTTTCTGCTCATAACATTTCAGCTTGGCTTTTATATGATTTGAAATTAGGGCCCGTAGCCCCTCCTCCCACTCTTTCCTTCTCAGGACTGGCATCAGCACCTCCCCTAAGTATCCCCAGAGTTCTGGGCTTAACCTGGGAAGTCCCCTCTGCCCTTTAGCCCCCACCATCCAGATACTCCATGTTCTGCCCTAACCCAGGCTGCTGTCTCTTCTCCCCCCTGCACCCTCCTGGAAGCCCAAAAATTGCTTTGGAGTGCTGGGTTGTCTGGGCAGGCAGGCAGGCAGGCAGGCAGGCAGGCAGGTAGACCAACCTGGCCCTGGCTGAATCTCAGCCACTCACTGGAACAGTCATTAGAGGGCAGCTGCTCTCAGACCAACTCCACACTCCAAGGAAATCTGCAAATTCTCACCTCTTTCTCGGTCCACAACAGGCTGGGGGCGGGTGTTGGACTAGGCCAGTGAGGCCCCTTAGTCCCCTTTTCTTCTTGGGAAACACACTCAGGCCAGGCCCGGAGCCCCACTGCAGGGTCACTTGCATGGTTTCCAATTGCCCTCTACCTCAAAGACCGTCAGAGTCAGCATCCAAAAGGCGAGGCTTAGGGTCCCCGGTCCCTGATAGTGACAGGAAGATTAACCTCTCCTCATCCCACATACATCCCTTAGGAGCAGAGCTTTCAAGAACCAGCAGTTTAGCTCTGCCTGGATTCTGAGGCTCCAGTCTCAAAGACTTCTCGGATGGGAAGTGGGAATGTTCGCCTTGGGAGTCCTGTAGAAAGTCCTGCACATTGAGGGAAAAGGGCAGCGTGGAGTATTGCTTCTTACAGAAGCAAGAATTCGGTTCAGTGGGAAACTAGGCTTCTTCTGCCCACAGACTTCAAATCGTACACAGCATCTAAGAGATGTGGGCCCTCTCTTGGCGTTTTCCACATTCACTGATTTTGTTCCCTCTAAATGCTGTGCTCAGGGACAGACCGTAAGCGCGGCCGCCAGACCTACACCCGCTACCAGACGCTGGAGCTGGAGAAGGAGTTTCACTACAACCGCTACCTGACCCGGCGGCGGCGCATCGAGATCGCGCACGCGCTCTGCCTCACCGAGCGCCAGATCAAGATCTGGTTCCAGAACCGGCGCATGAAGTGGAAAAAGGAGAACAAGACCACGGGTCCCGGGACCACCGGCCAGGACAAGGCGGAAGCAGAGGAGGAAGAGGAAGAGTGAGGGACAGAGAAAGTGCAGAGAAAGAGAGAGACGAGAAAGCCAGAGAGGGAGAAGCCCAGCTCTGGGAATGAAACCAGGAAACTCAGATCAAATAGGGAAGGAAAAAAAAAAAAACTATTTAAATGTAAGCAGTTTAAAATTTTTTTAAGGAGAGAGAAAGGTGAAATTTTGTTTTCTCAACACTGGAAAAAAAAATACTACCTATAGGAAAATCTGTCGCGCTTGTTTTTGTACAACATGGGAAGGACATTATCTACCTGTTCTGTAGCTTTCTGGAATTTGCCTCCCCTTTCTATGTTGCTGTTGTAAGGTCTTTGTAAAATCTTGCTGTTTGGTAAGCCCCCTTTGACGGGTGCTGTCTTTGTGGACTGTGGGTCTGGACTAACATGTGTGGTTCCCCGCCCTCCTGAGCCTCCGCCCTCCCAGTAATGGCGCCAAAAGGGTCTTAGGGAGCCCCAAGAACCCACCTAGTAGCTCCTAGTAGCTCACGTGTACCCCTGTGCCTGACCGCTGCTCCTTGCTCCCGCCAGCGCCCCCTTAACATTTTTGTGGATCCGAAGGATGGAAAAATAAAAATGCAATTAAAAATAAACAGAGGCCCTATTTTCTGTGTCTCCCTAAGGCTGGGAGGGGGTCAGGGCTAGCGATGGGTGGGCGTCCCAGAGGCTCTCTTCTCCGACTTCGGCTGCTGGCTTTTTTCTTTGTATGCTGTTTTTTTTTTTTTCTGGTGCCCCCTGATCTGAGGGATACCAAGTAGTGAACCCCGATATTACACACAAATTCCATTTACACCCTTTTACACACATTGGCATACACGATTCCACACACAAATCACACGTATTTACAGGCTGACATCACACATAAATATACCCACTGTCACATATAGTCACAAATGAACACCCATATTCATACACTCACAAACAAGCATTCACACAGTTCCAGAACACATGCGTTTACGTTCACACACACTCACAAGCAAACACACATTCCCACTCACCCACAGATGCACTGATATATAACAATGTATGTTCACGCAGTGGCTTATAAACACATAGATTCGCATCTGCCCCAAATAAACACATCATGAGCCCCCATGCTCAGTCACACACACTCTCAAAGCAGAACAGAACAAAACAAAAAATCTGACAGTTCCACAAAACGTCTTTCCCATCCAGGCCTTCAAACCAGGCTGCAGGATCTGGCCACCGCCCGGGGAACAAATACAAAGCTGAAATCCAAAATGCTAGGCCTCGCGGGAGGAAGAGCGGAAGGAAAGGGAAGGTGAACACCCAGATCCCCTCCCGCTCCTCGGGCAGCACGGGGTGCAGGCCAGGCCCGCCAGGAGAGGCCTCGGGCCGGCCCCGAGCAGCCCCCAGCACGGCTCTCATGGCTTCCCGCTCGCTCTGCAAACATTTTCGGCAATGGCTATTCTTTTATTTTATTTCAATTTATTTTACTTTCTTTTGTTTGAAGTAATCTCATTCTACACTGACACAGGCGATCCAAATTAGACTCTAAAATAGGCGGGGAAACGAGCGTCCCGGCAGCGAGACGTGAGCGGTGCTGGTGCGGTCGCGTCCCCGCGGCTCCGAGCCCGGCCGTGCCGCCCGCCGGGCCGGGGCTTTCTCCGCGCTGTCCTGCCCGCTCTCCGCGCCGCCGGCAACCTGGAACCTTCTCCGGCGCACAGAAAGAGAAAGAGAGAAAAAAAAAGAAAAACGTTTTGGGGGGAGGTTATTTCGTTTTCTGCATTTGGACGCTGGCAGCGCAACTGAAAATACGGGGGTATTTCAGGGAATCTGGGAAACACCGGGTGATATTTTTTTTCTCCCGAACACCCCGCGATTGCGGGACAAAAACCTGGAAAACGGCGTCTATGCGGTTAGATCTGCAGAGCTGATTTTTACTATTTATTGGATAATAAACCCCCGCATGTTCAAATTTAAAGGACAGACATCGGACAGAAAGGGGGAAGTGGATTGGTTTTGGGAGAATCTGTTTAATATGAATTTGCAAGTAAAAGGCCCCTAAACCTGCAGTTTCCCCTATTAATGACCATAGAACCCCCTGGAGAGCACACGGGGCATTCCAGGGAACCTGGACATGCTGGCGTTGGGGCGGGAGAGGCCAGGATCCGGCTTTACCCTCCCCCAGTTTCTGGGGTGCGGAGGCAAGAATCTGGTTGTTAGACTATCCGCTTTGGTCTCTATCCAGGCCACCTTTCCTCTTGGGACAAAAAGTAGGCCCCAGGAGATCTAGGGCCCTCACATCTGCAATGCTGCAAGCCTCACAGGTGGGGGTCCCTTCATTTATAGGGCTAGGAATTAGGGGGACAATTCAGAGCAGAGCAGGGGCACTGAAGCTTTCATTTTGCCCTGATGCAAATGGCAACTCTGGACACCAGCTACTGTTCCCACCTCACCCCCAAATTGCCTCAGAAGAGTCCCTCTGAGGAGGATCTGGGGTGAATTTTTACTAGAAGAGGGGGGCAGAGCTCCTGCAGAAAATAGGGAGGCTCCCAAAAGAACCCCTTTCCCAGCTGCACCCTTGTGGCTTCTCCACCTTGATTCCCTGCACCTCAAATCTCACCCCTTCTCAGATTGAGGTTTCCCCAAAAAAGGAGAAGGAGAAGAAAAGAAGATGGCGACTGAGAAAAGGGTTGCTGGTGGAGCAGCCATGAAGAAATGCAATAAATTCCTTGTTGTTTTATGAAAATTTACAACTTTGTGATAGAAGTTTATGAGTGGTTGAATCCAGCGATTGGCCGGCGCCGGTCATGTGGCCGGGCGATCGTGAACATGAACTTTTTATCATTTCCCTGGTGGTTATAATGCAGCATTCTTTTGGACACCACACCTAGGTCGGAGCACTGTCGTCCTTCAGGGCTCCAGCCTCCTGATATTTTTATACTTTAGTATCTGCTTGATAGAGTAAAAGAGAGAGAGGATAGGAGAGGGGGGAGAGGAGAGAGGAGAGGGAGAAGAGGGGTGGGAATTACACAAAAGAGAGAACCAAAAATAATTTTGATTCCTAAGTTAATTTGCTTGCTGATCTGGGATTTCAGTCATCATGGAGGGTAAATGGACAATCTGCCCACGATCACAACCTGATACCATTTTTCAAAGCCAGAACTTACTCCATTTTCTATGCAAATATCAGAAAAGCGAAACACCCTCTCTTCCAAGTCAGAGAAGGGGAAGCGACGGCTCTCAGGTTGGGACAATATTATCTGGAAGCTGAAGAAGAAACCGAACGCTCCCTTTTTCCTCCCTCCCCACCTCCTTCAAACCGGAGGAAAAAATCCCAAGGTCTGCAAAGGTAAGGGAGATTCTACAATTTTCTTCTTGTTCTTTTGCATCGCTTTCGTAGGGGGTGGGGCTTGGGGTTTTCTCCCTCCCCCCCAGATGGGGCTGAACCCCACCTCTGGGCGCTGCAGGGAGAGGCTTCCTAGGAAATCCGGTGGTGGAGAGAAGGGTGGAAGCTTCCTGGAGGGGGAGCCAAGGCAGGGAAGACAGGAGGAGGAACCGAAAGGGACCGTGGAGACAAGCTCCGAGTCGCCTTTTTAAGCTTGGAGGCGAGGCTCAAGTAAGGGGGGCTGTGAAACAGGATTGGGGTGTCTTAGCTTCAGCAGCGCCTGAAGAAGCCAGTCGCCATGGTCGCTGTGGATTTGTGTCCCCCCCCCCTGCCACCATCCCTCCCTTGTCCCGGAATCCCCCAATTGCCCCCGCGCAGTTCTCTTGCCGGGTGCGGGTGTCGGCGGTTTTCCCGGCAGCATTGGCACTAGGGGCGGTGGCGCTGAGGGACGTCCTGGTTTCCGTAGGGCCTGGAATCTCCGCAGAGGCCAGCGAGGGTGAGGAGGAAGCTAGAGAGACACAGAAAGAACAATTCACAGAGACATGTTTACTATCTCCCATCTGAGACATTTGTGGAATTAAAGGGCTGTGGGTGGAGGCACCCAAGGCGAGGGAGACCTCCCAGGAAGCCCGCCCGTGAGTGCCCAGGTCTCTCGCCACACCCGCAGGAGGGAGCCTCGCTCTGCAGGGAGACAGTTTTGTGGTTTTAACGCGGTAGGTTACAGTGTGTTGGTTTCTGTGCGATATTGATTCTAGTACTTGTGTTTTATTGGTACGGAATGTGTATTTCAGTGGAGAAAATTGCCATGTATGTGTCTCATATGGAAATATTTCAAACTTTCCTGGATCCAAACGTGGTGGTTGTACTGTTCAGCGTGTTGTTGTTTTAGACTCCTAAAAAAATATAAAAACAAAAAGAAAAGAAAAAAGAAAACCCAACTAGGGGACCTAATGGTGTCGGGACTAGAAAGTCACCCAGCGCTGAGCTCAGACAGCTAGTCCTGTCCCTCTGGCACCCATTTCATCTCCCTAGTCAGGCCTCCTTGGGAGGAGGGGGACAGAGAAGAACCGGGTTTTGGGAGACAGAAATTCCTAAAGTAGCTGGTGGGGTGGAAGAAGGCTTAAGCCAAGAGGCAAGGACTTAGAAACGGGATGGGAAGCTTCGAGCTGAGAGATAAGTGACGTTGGGCACAGAGGGCAGGAGAATCTGTGATTTGCTTTGGTTTGCACAAATAGGTGATTGCTTTTCAGGGCGTTTGGCCTTGGCCTCTGGTTTCCCCGAGATTGCAGGGTCTGGGTGTGTGTGTATGTGTGGTTATATTGGCCCTCTCAGTCCTGAGCTGCGGGGAGAAGGACAACACAGCCACTTGTGGCGTGGGAGGGGGGCCACTGGGGGCCCAGGTAGATGCCCTAGGCGCAGGCCGGGACTGGGCACCTGGAGGGACCCCTTGGCTTCGTAGCGAGAGGAGTTTTCGGCCAGCACCGACGGCACTAGGGGCCTATTCTCAAAGGAAAAATTCCCCAAACCCATCTCCACTAAAGGTCTTTTTCTCCTGGAGTCTTGGCGGGTTATAAATCGTCCCTTAGACAGTTTGCTCTGACCCAAATTATGCGGTTTGCTGCCATCTACCGTCCGTTCGGAGACACGCGGCTTCGGCGCCGCAAGCCCCGCGACACTGCCGGAGTCCTGCCCGACGCCTGGAGCCCTGGCCGCGCAGGTTCGGCAGGATTCGGGGTATTTCGGGTCCACACGGACGCTCCCCACTGAATCTTGGTTCCCGGATGCGGATTAGAGAACAGCAAAAGTCTCTCCCGCCACCGTTCCTCCTCCACTCCCCCCACGCCCGTCCTAACCCCAGACTGGCGGCTGGCAGAGGAAGCGGCGTATTTAAAAAGAACGCTGCACCCCGCAAGCAGGGAGCCCTGCACCTAAGGGTTGGGGGATCAGGGCCGCGAGACCCCCTTCCCTGCCCCAGCCCTCCCCAGGGCGCGGGAGAGGACCGGGCCCGCAAGAGAGATCCCAGGCCAAGGCTGTCCAAGGTTTATTTGGTTTTCTTCTCAGCCAAAAGAGGGGGCCGGCAGGGGAGGCGCCGGCCGGCAGTTCCAGTCGACTGTCAGAAGACAAGCCGGGTCTGTGTTCTCTGGGTTGGCTGCTGGGTCCTGCCAGTTCCGCGGCTGGTGGGTTCGTGGTGAGGGATTTGAACCGAGTTTTCTGGGAACTGTTGGTGCCTGCGAGTGAGTGTCGATTCCCTCCTCCATGCTCTATCATTTCAAGAGAAATCGACGCAAATATACTTGGGGGAAAACCTGGGAGTGGGAGTGGGGATCAATGATTAGGGAACCAAACCACTGTAATTTCCGTCCCTGCCGGACCCCTCACACCCGCTTAGCGCGACGCCTTCCCAGGAGGGGGTGGGCAGGCGGGGGTAGGAGCCTCGGCCGCCGCGCTGAGTACTGGCCCCGTCTCACGGGTTACTGATTAGCTCGGTCTTTCAAGCCGCAGGAGGAAGCTCTGGCCGTTCCTTTCAAGGTGCTGTGGCCCCAGTTCCTGGGCGGGGGCTCCAGGAAATTGCCTGCGGTGCCAGGCGAACCGAGGTGTTACTAGGGTCTGGCCCGGAGCCGGAGGAGCTGCTGAGATCGAGGGGCCTGGCGGTGCCGGGGCAAATTCCGCAGCTGCAGCCTCGGCGCTCTCGGCGCCTCTCGAGTCTGGGCCTCGGGAGCAGTTCTCTCAGCTGTTCGCAGCGACAGTGACTTTCTGGCGTCTAGAAGGCCCGGCTTAGTGAGCCGGTCTGAGGGAGGCCCCCAGGGAACCGGGCTGGAAGGTCTTGGGCCCCTCGGAGATTTTTTTTCTGTAGGGCAATCAGAAAGACAGGTAGGGAGGTGAGATGGAGCGTGTACAGAGGGGTGAAACACTTCAGGGCTCTTAGGGTGCCCGTGGACCTGGGGGAGGGGACAGGGAGAGCAGCCTCAATGCCACCATCCACTCCTCCTGAAGATCAGAGAGAATGTCACTCATTTGCATAATGAAAATGAGGTCTTTGTACCTCGATTTGGACGGGCCAATTTTAGGGCAAAGTGTTCCATCAAAAGAGCCTCTCCCAACCGATAGAAACAACCACACTGCTCCTCTGGGAACATTTATATTCCCCAAACCCAGAGAATCAGAGTCTAGGGGGAGAGTTGGGTTGAGATGTTTTCATCTGCCCCACTCCAGCTGAAGTTGGTGGTGGGGGGGAGGTGCCCACAACCAAAAGAGCTGGGGGGGGGGCTTTATAGTTTAGAGGAAAAAGGAAGCCTGGGCAATGTCTCAGTCCCCTTCCCCCCAATGCATACAGGCAAATACCCCTCCCTGAATTACCCTTCCAGGAGAATTTTACTCCTGAGCAAAAGACAACTTAGGAAACATTTTCTTAGGAGCTGGAATGTGTGATCTCGCCCACAGGACTGGAGACTCCTCATAGCACAGAAAATTACAATTATAAATCCTGCCTGTGGGGTATCTGTACAATCCCTCTGTTGTGTACTTAAGACTTGGTACACATTTATATCCACCTCTCTGTACACACACTTCCTCATGGAGGCGGGAGAGATACACCAGACCGGCAGACGGCTGTGCCCGCTGTGTATTTACATATTCCCCCATGGAGACAGACAGACGGGGGTGGACCGAACCACAGACAGATTCGTAGAGATCTGGCTCCAGAAACCAGGAGGTCTCTGGCCCAGCCCTGCTTGCCTGCTCTTTTTCCCAAACAAATGGATCAGAGGAATAAACGCTCATAAATACCTCTGGGCTTAGATAAGAGCGATGAGGCGCTATTTCCTTTCATGCCCAACTCCAGGCACCCAGGACCTGCCCGTAGTGGCTCCATCTCCTGACAGGCAACCTGCAGAGGTGAGGTTAATTTGTGGCTGGGACTGTAAGGATAAGGGGATTATTTTTCTGCTTCTATCACAGGGGAAGTCTCCCTCTGCCAATGAATCTTACTTTGTCCAGACCCCACAGGGAAAACCACACCGTCCAGGCCTAGGATGGGGACATAGTGGCCAGGGCGGAGGCAGGGAGGGCTGAGGCCCAGGGCCCAGCCTCAGTGGCAGGCAGAAGGTAGGTTCATGAAGACTCCACCATTTTGCTCCCCCTGCCCAAATGGCCCCTGCTCCATTCTAGGAATGGGTCCGACCATAATTAGATCAGAGCATTGATGCTTCTCCATTATTAGGTGGTTTGAGTTTCTTTTATTAAATCCTCATTTACACCCTCATAGAGTCAGGTTAGGAAGTGATTGTAAGTATATCCAGGGACGACCACTTTGTCATGAAGGTGCAGCTTAGAAGTTGTCCTGAGTTCAGTGAGCCCTGCAGGCCATTTAGCAACCAAATAAGTTCCCACCTTGCTCACCTAACCTCATCCCTCTATCACCTTCCCTAGTGACTTGTGCCATCTTCAGTGGGTAGAGTCAGCACACACACACAAAGCCCAAGGAACAAGGCAGGAGAGAGTCAGCGTGGCCTGACATCAGACTTTATCCCACATACTGATCCCTTCCTGTTCTCAGGTTGGGAGGTTGTCACCCTTCACTTTCTGACCTCTGTGTGCATATTAGAATATTTTGAAAACACCTCATGACCCCATCTCCCAGCTTGGGCTCAATGCTCATTTTCCTTGGATGAGAGAGAGCTCCAGAGATGTATGCTCTTTCTCACGCCCAAGGTTCTATGGCAGCAAAGCTGATGATACAAACATGGGGTGTGGGAGGGAATTGGAGAGATGCTGAGAGACAGACAGAAGGGTTGTGAGCCTCCAGAGAGAGGATACAGGCTGGTGGCTGGAAGGTGCCTGCTGAGTACCCAGGAGGACCTGATCACCCCTCCTTCCTTATAAACTAATCCAAACCACGTCTTGGGAAATAATTTTTAAAAGAATTGCCAGCTTCTAGAGAGACCTGGAAAAGGGGCAAAGGCTCCTTTCTTCCTGGTGGTCTCCGATTGCCTCAAGTATCAGGAAGATTTGAAGACTCATGATTGGAAGGGGGACAATTTCTTCCCTGTACCCAGACTTACTGGGACATCTTTGATTCCTGAAAATCTGTAGCCTAGGATATTCTTATGTTTTTTGGTATTGGAGGTGGGGGTGTGGGGGTGGAGTGAGCATTACAGACAAGAAAGAGATCAGACAAATAAAGGCATCTAGGCTGGGGGATACCCCTCACTCCTCCACTCCATATCCCCAAGTGGGGAGAGGGCTAGTCCCTTTCCCCAGTGCCCCTTCCCTTCCAAGAGTTAGTGGCTGCATAGGAGAACGAGGCAAGATGTCTTGGGCAGCAGCCGCAGCAGCCTCAGCCTTCCAAGAAGCTCCTAGCCTAGCTGCAGAGCCAGAGGGGGAATTTCGGACTCAGACCTTTATGCCATTTCCCCTTCTGGGTCTTTTAGGCGGTGGGATCTGGCCTGCCCCGTCAGACCATAAGAGTTGTGGAAAAGCAGGAATAATAAAGCCAGGCTTGGAGGAGAGGGAGCAGATCTGATAAAGCAGAAAAACGATTTTCAAAACCTGGGAAAGGAGGGTGTTTCTTCTTCGCCTCTTTCTGAAACGCTGCGAATTGGCGGAGAACTCTTACCTTCTACCAACACAAAACCCCATAAACAAACCATCTCTTTTAGTTCTCTCTCAACAAGATTCCAGGACGTTTACGCACTCTTCCCTTGAAGGAACGGCCCAAGCAAGGCAGGGGTTAACTTTTCGAAAAACACAATTAACTTTTTCTTATCCTGCGTGGGGTGTGTGTGTGTGTGGGGGGGGAGGACATATTCATTTAATCGCTGGGGGATGGGGTGGTCTCCATCCAAATGCTCCCTCCTCCCTCAAAGGCACAGACGCCTCTTCCGCAGGTCCTACGTAGGTGGAACAGGACGCCTTGTGTTGTCGGGGAGAGAGAGAGAGAAAGAAGGAGAAGGAGGGGAAAAAAAAAGGTTGATAGGTTTGTGCGCGGGTCCCTCGTGCGGGCTGCGCTCCTCCTGGGTGCTGTTTGACAATTCCTGCCTCTGCCATTGGTCAGTGTTGGATCAGATGGTTGTATTTCCTTCTGGCCCTCACTGGCACCTCGCCATCCCCCCTCAGCTAAAACCCAATCTCGGATATACTACTAATAGGCGCGGCGCTCGGACTATAAAACACAACAAATCATAAAGCCGGCGGAGCAGCAGCGGCCGCGCGCCTCCCCTCCCAATGAGTTCCTATTTCGTGAACTCCACCTTCCCCGTCACTCTGGCCAGCGGGCAGGAGTCCTTCCTGGGCCAGCTACCGCTCTACTCGTCGGGCTATGCGGACCCGCTGCGGCACTACCCCGCGCCCTACGGGCCGGGGCCCGGCCAGGACAAGGGCTTTGCCACTTCCTCCTATTACCCGCCGGCCGGCGGTGGCTACGGCCGAGCGGCGCCCTGCGACTACGGGCCGGCGCCCGCCTTCTACCGCGAGAAGGAGTCGGCCTGCGCGCTCTCGGGCGCCGACGAGCCGCCCCCGTTCCACCCGGAGCCGCGGAAGTCTGACTGCGCGCAGGACAAGAGCGTGTTCGGCGACACGGAGGAGCAGAAGTGCTCCACCCCGGTCTACCCCTGGATGCAGCGGATGAATTCGTGCAACAGTGAGTGAGACTTCCCGACCGCGTCGCCCCGACCCCTGCGGGTCCCCGCCCCGGGAGGGAGACAGAGCTAGCGAGCGCTCCCCCCACTTTCCCACCAGCTGCTGGGTGGGCATCTCAGTTAGGACATAGGGGAGGTTGGGCGCCCGCACGGGGTCTCCCTCTCTGTGCTCTCGTCCGCGGGAGTTGCAAAGTTTGCAAAGTCCCAGCTGCCCTGGGAGCCAGGGGGAGGGAGGGAGTGGGCTCTCCTGGAGCGTCAGCCAGAGCCGGGATGGCCTGGCAGGGAAGGGGACAGGGGCCGCAGTCACCGGCTTTGCTTTCCTTTGCGCCCCCAGCCATGGTTGGGTCCCCCACGCAGAAGGCACCATTAAAAACAGAGTGCGTCATGAAAGGAGGGGGGGCGTGACGCCGGCGAGGGAAAGTTTAGTCTGACCAGGACCGTTCCCTGGGAGTAGGGGGCTGGGGAGAGATGAGGCACCGGGAAAGGGGTGGTAGTCAGAGCCCGGGGGGGGGGGGAGAATAAAATAGAGAAAGAGAGAGGGAGGAGGAGAGAGAGAGAAACAGGCGCCTGGGTCTCAGGTTGGATTATTTGTCGGCCTTAAGTCCCAACCGATGTCCATTAGCGGGACACGAAAGTGAGGAGCCGTTAATGCGGACTATGAATCGATCCATGTCATTACGGATTAAGGGCCGGAATCTGTCATTGGGTGGGCGGGGGAGGGGGGAGCTAGATGGATGAAAAGGGAGGGATAAAACGATGTAGCTCGGAAGAGACGCACCTGGCCAGCCCCTCCCCCTTGGCTCAGGTGGAAGTTCAAACTGCTCGTCCCCTCCCCCACCAAGAGTCTAGACCGAAGGCACAGGCCTGGGAGACGGGGAGGGCCTCTGGAGGGGGCGCTGGAGGGGTGTGGGAGGAGGACAGAGAACGGGGAGAGGGGAGGTCATCCCCGACAGGCTGGAGTCCGTGCTTGAGGGTCGAATGGGGGAGGGGGCCTGGGCCCTGTGACCCCGGGCCTCAGCCTCTCCTCTCTGCGTTAACAGGTTCCTCCTTTGGGCCCAGTGGCCGGCGAGGCCGCCAGACCTACACGCGCTACCAGACGCTGGAGCTGGAGAAGGAGTTTCACTACAACCGCTACCTGACCCGGCGGCGGCGCATCGAGATCGCCCACGCCCTGTGCCTGACCGAGCGCCAGATCAAGATCTGGTTCCAGAACCGGCGCATGAAGTGGAAAAAGGAGAGCAAACTGCTCAGCGCGTCTCAGCTCAGTCCCGAGGAGGAGGAAGAAAAACCAGCCGAGTGAAGGTGCTGGAAAAGGAGGGGGGACGCGAAGGGAGAGGCCAGTGGGGAGCCGAGGGCGTCGGAGAGCCCCGAGAAGCCTCTGAGGGCGGGGGAGCCCGGGGACCTGCTCCCCGGCGCACGACAGGCGGGGCCCAGCGCTCTCCTGGACGCCCCCGCCCGCAGAGCTCTCGCCGGCTGCTCGGAGGCTGCGTCGCCCCAGCTCACTCGGCACCCCGCGCGCCCTCCCTCCCCGAGGAACCTGCCTTGGCCGGGTCAGGCTCCCCGGTGAGAACTGAGGATCGGACTCACTTGATGTCTCCTGGAGGCAGAGCAAAATGCTCTTGCCCGTCTCGCGTCTCATTTCGTCCATGTACCCCCGTGCACGGTTCAATGGTAGATTCGCTGTCCCCTCAGTGGGGACCTCGAAGACTCCCTGACCCCAGACCTGTCGTCTCTCCCACCCCCTCCCCAAAGCCACTGGAAGGAGCACATACTACCTAGAAGAAGAGGAGCCTCAGAAGAAAACAAAGTTCTATTTTATTAATTTTCTATGTGTTGTGTTTGTAGTCTTGTCTTAGCTCTGGACGTGAAATACTTCAGTAATAATATTAATATTATTAATGATGATGATGATGATAATAATAATAATAATAATAAAGACTTGAAAACTCGCCGCTCAGTCACCTCCGATGATTCCCCCCTGGCAGTTTTCCTCCCCTGCCCCCCAGCTCCCCCAGCCACCCCATAGTCATTGAGCCTTAACTCTGCAGCAAAGGCGAAAGCCCTGGTCCGCCCCAGGGCCTCCCCAGCGGCCCGGACTCAACTCGGATGTTACAGCTGAGATAGAGGCTGGAGCCATCGGTTTCGCCCAGGCCCCAGCGCTGCGCCTCACCGTCGCTGAGGCTCACAACCATCTCTGCCGGTGCAGACTTGGGGGACAAAGAGGGACTGTTTCCCTCGTACTCTCTAGCCTTTCCTCGTTTGTCAGTGGCACGAGGGATGCCACGGAGGCCCCCAGCCCCGAGCTTCTGCAGAGATCGAGCCCAGTGGGTCAGGGCACCTCGGCAGCGTTTTTTCTGTGCTCAGGCTTGGGGAGACCCCTTTGGCCCGCCCACATGGTCCAGTCTCCACCGGCCTTAGCCCTCGGTTCCAGGCCTATATGGTTCCATAGACTGAAAAATGGGGGCCACTGGGTATCTCTCCACCCTGCAGCTGAAGGCTCCAGGCGCCCCTTCCCACCTTAAGCAAGCACCAGCGACAAGTAGGGGAATGTGAAGCCGCAGGCAGGCGCACAGCCAGGAGCACGACTTTCCCTTGTTTCTTGGAGACCGGAGGGCAGGAGGCCAGGTGATGGGGCATTTGGTCTCATCTTCTCAACCCGAAATGGGCCATTCTCTCGCCACCCCCACCCTCACTCAGGCTTGCAGGCTGCGGACACTGTTTTCCTTTCTTCCTCCTCCCTCCCTCTCTCTTTTTTATTTTTAAAGAAAATAGCTGCCTGGCAGAAGGGGCCCAGCTGCGGAGGTCTCTGGCCGCCCAGCGCTCTCAGCAAGGCGCCGCCGGTCCTCGGAACCCCTTCCCAGGGAACGCGGTGGGCCGCTGGGCGAATTCTCAAATTGCCCAGCCGCCAGCGAGGGGCCTCGCGTGGGGCTTCCGAATGCAATAGCCTCCCTCTGGCAAGGAGGCGAGGGGGTCCCGCTTTAACACCCCGCTTGCGGGCACATGTTACCACTCAAACCCAAGACGGACGTGGTGGCCGCCAGTCTTTTCTGCAACTAGGCCGCTTAGCCCGGGCAGTACTCATCCACCGGGGTCCCCGTTCTGTCCTGCCATCCCCCGACCTGGGCTAAGAACGAGGAGGAGGTCAGGAAGAGGATTTCCAACTTCGCAGGGGCCCAGGAGACGTGAAAGCTTTTCCTGCGTCTTCTCCAAGCCTCGGGCCCAGCCCTGCCGACTCGGCCTGGGTGCTGCGAGCCGCCGCCGCCGCCCCGCCAGGAAGCAGGCCCGGCTGAGCTCTCGGGAAAACCCGTTGCAATAATTGTTTTTCACACACAACTTCCAACCCTTCCCCCCATTTCCGCCCCCAGCTCGGAGACTTGCAAAGCTTGAGTAGGGGAAAAGCAGCTCGATCTTTGATAATCTCATCCAGAGTTAAAATAAGAATAGTAACAATAGTAACAATGACAGGGAGAAGGACACAAATAGAGAGACTAACCCCACCCTCGAGAAAACGGCTAAAAGGCTCAGCCCCCTCGGCTGAGAGGCTCAGTGCGGGTGAGCCTCGGTCGGGGCTTCTTTCTCGCCGGGGCGGTTGCGTGGAACCGGCAGAGGCAGCCGCGGCCGCCATGGCGGTGGACGGCCCGCGCCCCCGCCGATCGCCGGGAGGTGGCGCGCTCTGCTCAGAGGCCAACGCCAACCTTCTCCCTGTTTCTCCCCCTTCTCCTTCTTCCCCCTCTCTCGGAGGCTCGCATTGAATCGGCCCTAACGATTCTCAGATCGTCATTATTTGTAACCATAGAGCATGAATTACCTCTTGAGGTCATCAGCGAGAATTTACGACTGGTCAACAAAAGCACGTGATTCCCTAACGCCCCCCCATCCCCCCTGCCAACCCCCCCCATATTTGGCCGCATACATAGCAAAACGAAGTACAGTGCATCGCTATAATTCATTAATACATCATAAATCGTGAAGCACAGGGTTATAACGACCACGATCCACAAATCAAGCCCTCCAAAATCACCCAAATGAGCTCGTACTTTGTAAACTCCTTCTCGGGGCGTTATCCAAATGGCCCGGACTATCAGTTGCTAAATTATGGCAGTGGCAGCTCTCTGAGCGGCTCTTACAGGGATCCCGCTGCCATGCACACCGGCTCTTACGGCTACAATTACAATGGGATGGACCTCAGCGTCAACCGCTCCTCGGCCTCCTCCAGCCACTTTGGGGCGGTGGGCGAGAGCTCGCGCGCCTTCCCCGCGCCCGCCCAGGAGCCCCGCTTCAGGCAAGCGGCGTCGAGCTGCTCCCTGTCCTCGCCCGAGTCCCTGCCCTGCACCAACGGCGACAGCCACGGCGCCAAGCCCTCTGCTTCGTCCCCCTCGGACCAGGCGACCCCGGCCAGCTCCAGCGCTAATTTCACCGAAATAGACGAGGCCAGCGCGTCCTCGGAACCTGAGGAAGCGGCGAGCCAGCTAAGCAGCCCCAGCCTCGCTCGGGCGCAGCCAGAGCCCATGGCCACCTCCACGGCCGCGCCCGAGGGGCAGACTCCGCAGATATTCCCCTGGATGAGGAAGCTTCACATCAGCCATGGTAATCCTCTCTCTCTTTTTGTCTTCTCGGCTTGCTTTCTCTGCATTTGGGGTGGGGGGGGGGGAGACAAGGACAGCCTGGCTTTTCCTCAAATATAGATTTATTTTTCCAAGGGGAAGAAGTCTCTAAGAGGGTCCTCACAGCTCTGTGGACAGAGCCAAAGAGGGTCTTTAGCTGAGGGGGGGGGTGTTTTTAATAATTTGTCCCCAGGTTCGGCTTAGGTTTTTTTCGCCCAGCCGTACCAGCTTTAGGATGAAGAATGGGGTTTATGGAATGTGGGGAAGGGTCCTGCTCACCCCTGAAATTTCGAGACTGCCGCTAGCAAAGGAGGGATGAGCAGTAAACGGAGCTTTCTAGGGCAAAAGTGCAGCCGCTCTGCTCCCTCCCGGGGCCAGCGGCGGCCTGAGCCCAGCCAAGGGTGAGGCCCTGGGAGGGAGCAAGAGACAAAGCCGGGTGCACTCGCCGCCCGCAGAAGTGGGGGCTGCAGGAGAAGCGGGTGCAGAACCGAGCTCGGATATAATACGGGCATCCGGAGTAGGGAGGATAGAAGCT
Source organism: Galeopterus variegatus (assembly GCF_000696425.1). NCBI lineage: Eukaryota > Metazoa > Chordata > Mammalia > Dermoptera > Cynocephalidae > Galeopterus > Galeopterus variegatus. Next base: position 223,269 of record NW_007726561.1, on the reverse strand, counting down.
GCGGGGAGCTGGGTGCCGGGGACGCCTGGGTCCTGCTCCCCTCCCCCTCCCACCCATCGCCCCCTCCCTTAACCGGAATAACGTTGCCTGGCGGTCTACTCCATCTACTCTAGATATGACCGGGCCGGACGGCAAAAGGGCTCGGACCGCCTACACCCGCTACCAGACCCTGGAGCTGGAGAAGGAGTTTCACTTCAACCGCTACCTGACCCGGCGGCGGCGCATCGAGATCGCCCACGCGCTCTGCCTGTCCGAGCGCCAGATCAAGATCTGGTTCCAGAACCGGCGCATGAAGTGGAAGAAAGACAACAAACTGAAAAGCATGAGCCTGGCTACAGCCGGCAGCGCCTTCCAGCCCTGAGCCCGCCCTGGAGGAGACCCTGGCGGCCCTAGAGCCAGCGCCACCCCCAGCCCTGGCCCCTCCAGTCCTCCCTGAGCTGCCGCCGCCCGCTAGGGACCGGTTCCTACGAGCCTGCCTCGCCCCGGCCCTGTGTTACGGTTTTCGTTTGGTCTTAGGTCTTCCTGTGGCTCCCTCTCTCCTGGACTGGTTATCTTGTTATTATTGTTAATAATAATAATTATTATTATTTTCCCTCCATGCTCCCCACTCTCCTCCGCTCGCCCCCAAATCTGCCAGTGTTTCTGAATGTTCGTGTCCGTGGTTGCACTCCTTCCCCCAGGAAAAAAAAGAAATTCGCATGTGTAATGTGAACTGTCCCCTCCCCATCTGTGTTCTAACTTATTTATAAAAGGATGACCACTGTATTTTGCGTTCCAGCCTGAAACTTCTCTCAGGGGCAGCAGTTGAGGTGAGGCAGTGCCGCAGCACGGGGCCCAGCTGCGCTGGCCTCCGCCGCCGTGCAGTCCATGACTGTGTCTCTGTTCACCCTCCTCCCCCGCCCTCGCCACTCCCCAGGCCCAAGTCTCCCAGTGGCTTGGTCCTGGAGTGGGAAAGGGTCAGGGAGGGACCACAGGGATGATGTTGAGAAGAGGGAAGGAAAGTAGTGAGATTTAAGTTCCTGCTGCCTGGGTAGGCCCCACAAGGCCTGGTCTGGGAGTGTACAGAAACAAAAATAATCCTCAGTGTACAATGTCTTGTGTATTTCTCTGTGAATCCGTGGGTCTGGCTACGGGGCCCAAAGCTTGTAAATATGGGGATAGTCTGGGTCGGACCCATCTCTCCCTCCCTACCCATTTCGCTTCCAAGACCATTTGTAGTGAGCGAGTGGATACTGTGCTATGTGTGAAATCTGTCTTTGCCCAGCCTGTCTCAGTGATTCCCTTTTGGTATTTGTTTGTAGCTTTCCTTGAAGTCAAATAAATGTTTCCCCCACTCCACTGCCCTTCCACTTGTCTTTTCTCCAGGGGTCTGTCTCTGCCATCACATGGCACACCCCAGACCATTCTCCCCATAGATCTGGGGTGTAGGGAAGGGAAAGTAGGATGCTCACCAGCAGCCGCCCTGAGCCGCCTAAGTCCCTGGCTTGGTCTTCAGTGCTTGGGTCAGGGGAAAGGCCCTCATGCCTGGAGGACTGAGAGGCCCAGAAACCCCATGTGGGGCTGGGGCAGGGGAAAAGCTAAGCTGGACTCCATCCTGGCTTTCCACCAACTAGTCAGGAAAGCCCCTGGAAAACTCTCCAGGAAAAGCAATCTGGGCCTAAGCCCTAAGCAGGAGGCTCCTGGCCTTTTGGAAGTGGTGGGGAACAGCCCAGCTCCCCAGCCCCTGCTTCAAATCCCAATTCAACTCTGCCACCAACTAAGGCAAAAAAAAAAAAAAACAACAACAAAAAAAACTCAGCTCCATTTCAAAGGTTTCCTTTCACCCTCAGCCTTCTCTACAGTTATCAAGGGCTCCTTCTCTTCAGGGATCCAACTGACCTTCCCTCTTGATTAGGAGTTAGGGTCCCTCCTGAAAGACCCCTGGTTCCCCCTCTAGAGGGACTGGCCCAGGGCTAGGGCCCGGTCGACCTCCATCCAAGTCAGCCTCCACCCTGAGCGCAAGTCATGTCTGGACACTTACCCGGTCAATCCCTTCCAGCTTGGCCCAACTTCTTACAGGACTTGGGGGGAGGGGGAGCTGGTGAGGAGGCAGCGGAGGGTCGTGGAGGCTCTACTGAGCCCTCCTTCCCCTTTACCCCTTGACTTTGTCCCCCTTTGTCGATAGCAAACTATCCCAAAAGTCGCTATGACATTTAGATGTCAAATGGATAGGGGTTTTATCTCGAAGTTAGATCGTAAAAATCGCCGAGAAGTCAGACAGATACCCCTCACTGGCTCGAGAAAGTCACGTGAGGTCCATAAAGTTAGTTTTATGGTTTTGGGGAGTTGACACCGCGCGGTATATTTCACATTCTCCAGAATGTTAAGTGACACTTTAACTGCTCGCTGTGGTGGGGAAGGGGGCAGAGATAGGTGAGCGCTCTCCCAGCCTAGAGCAGCTGGACCAGCCCAGAAGGCGGTGGCGGCAGCCCAGGCCCAGCACGCCCGCCCTCCTGCCCGCACGCAGTAAGTCGCTTCCAGCTTTCGCTTTCTCCCCTTGCAGTTTTGGAACTTGGGGCTGGGGGAAGAAGATCTTGCTTCCAGCAGGGCTGTGGAGTAATGCAGGGGAAATTTAGCCTATTATTTGCACCCAGTTCTGTGAAACTGGGTGCCCGAAATAGGGGCAATCAGTTTGATAAGGCCTCAGTGGTCGGGGGTGCCTGGTTTGTATTTGCAGGAGTGTCTGACTCTGTGAGGAAAAGAGGTTGTGTGGGATCCATGTTCCTTCAGTGCCCTTGGAAATTTAGGGGGTAAGAAAGAAGGGTGTGTACTGCTGAAAGAGAGGCCCATTGTGGAGGGCTCCTTCACTGCTGGATATCTTGAGATATCTCCCCACCCTCAGGAAAGAAACTTTATGACGCTCATTTGTCAGGGATGTGCTGGGGTGTGCCACTGGCACTTTTATCTGGATATATCTGAGCTGAGAAAAATCACCAGGGAAGGGGAAGGAAGCTGCCGTGGGCTGCCTTGCCCTGGGCTGCTCTCTGGCTTTCAGATATTTGAACCCTATAAAATGGGGTCCCTCCAGTTCTCTATAGCCTCGTCACGGTGATCTAGGGTGGGGAGCACAGGGCTTTTGCACAGAGCTTCATCCTGTTGGTCCCCAGCTAACCCTTCTCCTTGGCTCTAAGTAGGATCCTGAGTTCCGAGTGGGGAAAGGACAGAGGGGACAATCCCCTCCAATCCAAAACCTAATTCTTGGCCAGCAGTGAGGGGAGGAGACAGCTTCTTTCTTGGCCTAGAGGTGGTAGGTGTTCAAGTAGATCTCTGGCAAAAAAATGTATAAACAAAATCTGCTCAATAACACAGACCCCCACTGTCAGGAGGGGGGGGAAAAAAAAAAAGAAACTCGAGAGCTGCGAGAGAAAATTGGACAGGTGCTCTTTTCTCTCTCCTCTCCTTTCCTCTTCTTTCCCCAATAGACCCTAGAAGGTCCTTTTGTTTTGTGGTGCCACAAACCAGAGGGACTTCGATTTGACCCCCAGGGAGTTTGTTATTTCTTAAGGAAAAGTAACCCTTCTTCTGAAAGCCAGAGGCATCTTCCCCACCAAATTGACTCCCCCAGTTTTAAAACCCATGGGGGCAATTACCCTGTCACTCCTGCTTTCACCGGCAAGCCATCTCTTGGTTCAGCTCACCAGCTCCTCCTCTGGATAGCCCCCGGGGTTGGACATGTTACACCTTGAGGTGCTTCTGATCTTTGGGACAAGGAAGGGGTCACAAGATTCCCTAGGCTTCCCATGAAGGGACATTGGAACTCTCCCCCTCTTCTCTCTCTCCTGTGCCATGCTCTACTCCCTGAGCTTTCCCTTCCCTGCCCAAGCCTGACTTACAGGAGACTCTTGGCAGTCTTTGAGAGCAGACTGAGAGGACAGAGAGCTTGGGGTCCTCACCTTGGTTGGAGGATACATTATCCTAAGAATGGCGGATCATTTGTATCCCCTGGAAAGGAGACTCTGGTCAGCTCCCCCAAAATCCCCAGCACCATTTAAAATGCTAACACATTTTGGAGGCATGGCTTCCACAGTCTTCCACTCTCTACAAGGCAAAGGAGTTGAGAGAGGTGCAGAGGAAGAGCACAGCAAGGGGGAGCCCTACCTGGGGCCTTCAGGGGAACCCCATTCCTTTCATGCCCCTAGCTTTGCTCTAATGCTGCTTCCCTCTCTCAGAGACTTCTCAGGAGCCCGAAACCCCAGACAACCAGGTCTGCCGCTGAAGACTTTTTGCCCCCTCGCCTGTCAGTCCTGCAAACTCTGATAAAGAGTGTGTAGGGGTGGCTGCCCGGGGACATCTGCTGGACATATCTGGACAGATTTTCCGGAATGGCAAAGAGCAGCCCCGGGTGGGGGTGCCCACTTCCGCCTGAAAGACCAAACTCTTGGAGGGTCTCCTCCTGCTCTAAGCAGATCCTAGAGAAGATGCCCTGCCTGGGCTTTACTCTCCCCCACTTCAGGCTCTCTGGGCAACTGCCTTCCCTGAATCTCAACCAGAACAGTTCGGGGGAGGTGATGAGAGGTGTGAAGAGATTTCTGGGGCAAAGAACTCTCTCCTCTGCCCCAGACTTGTGCCCTCACCTCCAGCCTTCCCCTACTGTCTCCAGGACTCTTCCCTCCCTCCCCTCCACCCGCTTCCTCTCCTCGCCAGTCCAGTCTTCAGCCTTCCGCACGCAGCACCCTCTGGCCAAATCCTCAAACTGGAGCAGGCCCCAAGAGGCAGCAGCGGACATTAAGGCTGCAGTGTCCCTTTTCCTTCAGAGGCCAGCCTGGCCACCACTGAGTGAACAATTCGATTTTGATTTTTTTGTTTTGTTTTATTTGGTTATTTGTTTTGTTTTGTTTTGTTTCTCTGTGGCCACGGGGTGGGAGGAAGTATAAAGAAGTGTAAACAGGAAAGCCAGCCCAGCCTGGAGTTCCAAGCGCCCATATTTCATCGACTTCCTCTCCATAACTGTGGTGGGGACACTTAACCCTTCAGTGGCTGTGGGAAGTTATCCACTGAAGGTAGTGGGGCATGACGGGCAGGTCCATGAGGAAGCTCCTTTCTCTGCCTGGTTCCTTTATCCCTGAGATCTGAATGCTGGGGTGGACGCCAAGGATTCAGAGCAAAGGAGAAGACAGACCGCTCAGCACATGCCCCCAAACTCAGTCCCTCCCTGGGACTGATCTCCCCTGCATGGGCTTCCCAGCTTGGGGACCAACTGGGCCAACCTTGGAAGACAGAGCTAGCAAGAATCAGCTTCCATCTTTCAGGGGAGGGGCCTCTGGTTACCATCCCCATTTTTGGAGTTTCTCAGAGTAATCGGATTTTGAGGCTGAGATCTGCCTACAGCGGGATTTATCGATTGCTTCAGTGCTGTTACACATCCATATTAATTAACCCAGACACCGCCTGGAAACCGAGCTGTTTGGGGGAGGGAGAGGAGAGAAATGGGGGCCCCTTAAGGAGAATGGACTTTTCTCCATAAGTGTCCCTGAGGCCCAGATTGGAGAATCACTCCCCACAAGAATCCTGTGGCTGTTCCCAAGCTCGAAGTCACTGGACTTCTCGGCAAGGGTAAGCACGACCTAGTCTCCATAGTAGGATTCCACACTCAAGTCTCCTGGTGGTGGTGGTGGGAGGGGGGTTTTGCGGAATTCAACACCTCTCAAGTCCCCACTCCACTCTTCCTTGTTTCTGGACGATTTCCCCAGCCCCTCATGCTCTATCTCTGGTGGGTGTTCCCAAAGTGATCTTTCTGGAGGGGTTAGCGCCCCCACCCCCCCTTCCTTTCAACTTCCTAAAGGTAGAAACTGTTGACGGTTTTTGGTTTGTTTTGTTTTAGTGTTGTTTGTTGTTGGTGGCAATGATGGTGTTATGGCCTTCCCCTTCCTCCTACCCCTCCCTCCAAAAAGTGATTAAAATCTGTTAAAGATTTAATTAAGAGAGTTAAATGAAAAGGAAGGAGGCGCAAATGAGTTGGGGGAAAAAACCCACACCAAAGCTATTCTCAACGATTAAATCGCCATTTTAACAATATAATGGAGTTTGCATCCTGAAAGGGGAAATCAACGCTCATATCTCATCAATAATTCATAGAGTCCGGGATCACGCAGAGGTCAGCAGACGGGGCCGCAGCGCCAGCCTACGTGGGGCTTCAGGCCACTGCTGCATATATTACGTGCCGCCCGCCACACCGCCACTGCCAACTCCACCCTCACCTCTGCCGCTCTAGGCCGGGGGCAGGGGCGTGCCGACAGGTTTAGTCTGATCTTTCCTGCTTTCTTTTAGCAAATTCACTGAGACCCAGATTGCAGACTCGAGGAGGGTGGGGGCAGCGGATTTAGGGGACTGGAGAGGATTGGACTTGAGGCAATTTGGGAACCTGTCGGATCCTGAATAGCAGCACCTCCTTCCCAAGTTTTCATCTTTCCCTCTCTCCCTTCCCTTTCCTTTTCTCTATGCTCTAGGCATCTCCTGTCCTATCTCTCCTCTCCCTAATTTCCTTTTGGAGAGAAAAATGCACTCTCGGCAGCATCCTCTAGCTTCTCCTCCCTGGAAGCGGCTCCCGGGCTGCCCGGCCACGCTCTGGCCTTGCTCTCCCAGTGAATTCGGACTGAGCCCACGCCGCTGTGGCCTCCGAGCGCGCGGCTGGCTGTGGTTGCAATGATCCCTGACCTCGGAGCCCGGTGGGGTAGGGACGAATGCGTCTAGGGAAGAAAGGTATCTCGTAGGCCCCAGACAGCTTGCCTAGCCAAGAGATGACCCCAGCCAGGTGGAAAGGTGGGGAGTCGGCATGGATGAAATATTTAGGGGAGAAGTGCAGGGAAAGTGCCAACGCGTGGGGGTGTTTCCTCTTAGGGGGATTCGGACGCACAATGGAGGATAATCCCCATATCCAGGCCTCTGCAGACGTGTTCTAATCTCTCCCTCTCTGCGCATCTCTCTAACTCGCTCTTTTCTGTTTTCCGGCTCCCAAGAGCCCCTAGGAAAGGCGACACAAAACTCGTTCCTGTGAGAGGTGGGGGCCTGGGAGGCGATATTCGGGCAGAAGGGAAACCGAAAGCGCGCGGGTGGGCCGCTGCGCTGGCCGAGAGGCAGAGGCTGTAACATCCCCGAGCTGCCAGTAGAGTCCGCCTTAGACCAAGTTCACAGCCAGGCTGGGGTCTCCGAGACGCCAGCGAGCGGCCGTGCAAGGTGGGTCCCGGGACCCGCTGGGCCTCGCATTGTTGGGACACTGAGCTCCCCCTCCAGACAATGGGCACAGTGGCCCCCTCCGCTCCCAACGAGCCCATGCTCCAAGTTCCCCTCACTCTTCACCCCAAAAATACCTTTCTCCGGATCAGCCCATTTTACTGCTCCCCATAAGTCCCCTCGCCCAGCAAGCGTGGCCCACTCTGGGGAGCAAGAATGAAGAAGGGTGGGTGGGTGGTCGAAAGCCCTTCCAGGCATCCCTACCGAAGAGGCTGGTGAAAATGAGGGAAGTGGGATCGGTGCCTTTTTCCAAGGAGTTATTTAATAATCAGAGTCTCCTCTGCTCCTGGTCTAAGGCCCTTGGGGGGGGGGAGGGGGGACGTTGGTGAAGGGGGAGGGGCAAGGAGGGCGTTTTGCTCTTGGGTTTCTGCAACCGGCGCAGCAGAATGAGACCCTGGGCGGTGAGGCCAGTGTTATTGCCAGAGGGGTCGCAAAGTTGGAGGGTCAAAAGTTTACAGCATGCGTTAGGGGGCCGCAGAGGCGTCTAGGGCGGAGGCGCGGTGGGAGGGAGGAGGGGGCTGTGTGTGCGAAGAGAGAAGAGAGAGCAAGGGATGCTCGAGGTAAGGAAGACTGGTGGGCTGGGAGAGGAGGGGAGGAGGGGGGAGCAGTATTGGTCAGGGCAGAGGTAGATATGGGGGGGAGGAGAAACTGAGGAAGGAAGAAACCCTCCTCCAAAAAACAGCACCGGTAGTGGTGGGGAGCTGCACAAAAGAAAGCGCTCCGGGCGTGGCGAATCCTCTGCGCAATTTTCTTTCCCAAAGATAACCTTTGAGTCACCACATAAAATTTAATTAAAACCTACCCAGCCGCACACATTTTAAAAATCCAATTACCCACACGTCCTTGCAGGACGTTTACCGGGGCCAAAGAAGGCTTCCAAGGTGAAGATTTGATTCTCATCAACATCAGCTCCACCCTGCTTGCCCTAAAGGGGCCAAGCAACCCCCTGGCTCTTCCAACCCCCAGGAGGGAGAGAGGCCTGTTTTCAGGGACCCCTAACACCCAGGCTGGGTCCAGGCAGCTGGAGTCAATGACCACGGGCTTACTAAACTCCCATTTCTCTCTCCAAATTGCTCTGGGTTTAAGAACTTGGATATTGAAAGGTTAGCTTGTTAATTTTCTCACTCTCTCTCAAACCTCCATTTGTACGTTCATCCTGACTCTCTCTCTTCCTATTTAGAGGAGGGAGGGGAAATGTGAAGGAAAAATACCAAATGGCCTCATGGAGATCTTTTTAGCTGGAGTTGAAACAGGCGACCTGAAATGAACCCTGAATCCATGCATTAAGCTTAGCTCATAAGTAAAATGCTTAGAGAGGCTCTGTAATTATAATGCTGGGGCATATGCCTACTCTGGGTCTTTAAATGACTGTTTGCTGCGCTATGAGATGTCATCACAGTCTTTTCCAAACATTTAAAATAGGAGGTGCGCTGTGGGTGTTTGTCCTGCCAGAATGGAGATAATCTGAGAATTTTGTAAAGATGACTTTTGAAATATGGCCAGAAGAGACAAAGGTTTAACATCAAATTTCAAATAAATTCGACCTCAGTTTTTGACTAAACCAACTAGGTAGATGTGGGTCTCTATTTCTACTTAGTTTTCAGGTGAGTTTCTCTGGGCTGTCAGGCCTGGGAGGAATTCCTGGGGTCCTGAGGAGGTAGAGGTCAAAGCCTAAACTGGAGAATCCATCTCCCTCTGTTCCCCTCTAGGTCTCCTTTTCCTTCATTCTAGGACAGAATATTAGCAAATTTAAGGATCTGTGAGATAGACTGGAGCAGCCCAAGGTCCTGAGCTAGAGGAGCCTCAGGAGGGGGAAAAGAATGGCCTCTGTCACCCCAGATCAAGCTGGATGCCTTGGAAAGCTCTTTTCTGACCTCTCTGTATTTAGGGGGTTACCGCCCTACCAATGCTCTCCTTAGGCCTGAGCCTCGTTTTCTCCAGACTTGAACTGGATGGAAGGGAGGCCACCTGATCTACCTCTGCTGGTCCCTTGAAGGATGAAGAAAGGGAGAAATATGTTGTAGGCAACCTACTGGATTCTAATCCTGGAGAGGGAAATTCAAGAAAATCTCCGAGTATTTTTAATGCCCACTTCATTTGCTCTTGAACCTCATTGTGGTGGTGATGGGGGCAGGCAAAGGAATTACTGTATAGATGAGAACTGGGGTTTTTATAAAGAAAATTTTTTGGGGGGGAAGGATATTGTTTTGTTTTTAAAGGGCAGCTGAAGCCTCTGAAAGCCAAGACCCCAGCTTTGATCAGTGCAGTACAGTTTTTCTCTCAGGATTCTCTCTGTCTTCCCCAAATTTGCTGGGCTGTGGACCAAAATTTCCCACCCCAAGAGGTAGAGGTTCATTCTTGGGGCCCTGGAGCCTCCAAAGTTTTGGTAGAAATAGGAGTATCTCTGGCACTTGGAGGAGTGAATAAAGCAGATGAAGTTTGCAATGGGGTCTGGATACAGACTTTGCTAGTGCAGTCATTTTGGGGAAGGCTAAAGGAAGCAGCCTTGGGCTCAGGCCCGCTCTCTGGGGTCCAGATGTGCAAGGCCATATTTTCCGTTCTCCTGGTGCCAGCCTTGTTCTCAGTCCTTAAAAACGTCTCCCATGGAACCACAACCTCTCCCTTTTTACCCTGGGCACCAGAGCCGACAAAAATATAGGAATGATGGAAAATCAAAGCAGGCGTGGGGCAGGCTGAATCCTATCCGAATAGAACCTTTTCGGGGGTGGAGGGTTGGGTGAAAGGAAGAGAAGGTTCTGGCAAAAAGTCTAGCTGGAGAGGATGAACTGAATCAAATTCCTGCTCTGTCATTTTTCTCCCAAGTAATGACCTGCGCAAAATTCAATATGACCGAGCGAACTGCGCGAGCGTATTCTAGTAACTGCCTGCTCGTGGGGGAGGCCCGGAGAGGGGTGAAACGCAGGTCACGGCGTCTAAAAATTATTAAAATGTTCGAGAGCCTCGTGACGCTCTAGCTGTTTAACAAAGACTGCCAAAGTATGAGATTAATACGAAAACTTGCGCTTCAAAAACAAAAACACCCCAAAAAAAAAAAAAAAAAAAAGTCTTGTTCCGGCCTCCAAGGGGGCCTGTGGCTCCTCTGCCCGCAGCCGTGGTTCGGTTTTCCGGACGCGGACGCCCAATAGTGGACAAGAGCGAGCTCAGCTGTCGCCCCGCGGGCCCGGCGGCCGGGAGGGCGCGGGCAGCGGCCCGGTGAGTACTCGCGCCCGCTCCCCCTTGGGCCTTCCTCTCCTCCGCGCGGCTGCTGCCGGTGCGTGGGACCAGCTGGGGACTCAACTCCACTGGCCCTCGGTTTCCTTCCCTCACTGCGTCCCCTCCTCCCCGCCGACAAAAGGTGGATGATTCCTCGCGGGCTGGGCACTCCCGGGATGGCGGAGGGGGGCCGGGCAGTGAGAGGCCAGGCTAGCAACCTGTGGCTGCCAGGACAAGGCGGCCGGGAAGCCGGGAGCGACTCCGGAGTGCAGGGGAGGTGGCTCCGAACACGCGGGAGCCCCCGCTCTTATTTTTAGTATAATGCGGATTGCTGATCTTCCTGGGGGCTGGAGGGGAGAGGAAGCCTCCCGCTCCGGTGAAGCCGGTCCTGGGAGTCTCTGATCAACCCTGTCCTCCACCCCTGGCGGCAGGACTCAGCTGGAGGCAGGGGTGTAGCGTCTTGGTGGGATGAGCAGGTGGCGGCTCCCAGCGCGCGGGGGAGAAAATCTCTGCGCTCTGGCCCTAGGATCAACCATACCCAACCCTGCGGAGGTTCTGTCCCAAGTTCCTCTCTTAGGGTGCTCTGGGCACCTGGGCTGCATCCCTCTTGTAGTACTGCATAGAGGCCAGGCGGCCAGCTCAGCAGTCCTTCCAAACTTCCGAAACAAACGCCGACGGGTTGGACGGTTTCCGAGAGCAGGCGAGTTGAGAACAGGAGGTATGGGGTGGGGTGGGGGAGGGGCCTGGCTGGTTGGAGTGGGTCTTGGAGCCCCTGACTAAGTTGCCTTCCAGAATACCCGAAAAGGTCCCTGCTTGATGCTAGGGAGCTTGTGGGGATCCTACTAGCACATTTTCTCTGTGGACCCAGGGTCAGACTCCTGTCTCTCTGGGTGCCCAGATGGGGGTCTAAGATTACCTATTGGACCCTCTCTTGGCAAATATAAGTTACAGTGCAATAGTTTGGTTCTATCCCCACCACCAAATATGTGTGAGTTGAACCTGGCTGGGAGAGTGCTGGTGTTAGAAATAAGGCCAGAGGCCGACATTGGCCATGCCTAGATTTGGTATAAAAAAATCAGAGGGTTTCTGGACCTAGTTGCAAACAGGTGGAAGCTCTCCTCCTACCCACCTGCAAGGGTCCCAGGGATGGGCAGAGACCTCTGGAATGTGATGGTTAGAGGCTTGTTTTTGTGTTGTATTTGTTAATGAAATTGACATTATTCTGACTTGCTCTCTAGAAATGCAAGTATTTCTGAGACTTAGAGAGATGGGTGGGGATTCTGAGTGGGACGAAGTTTTCTTCTGTGCACACTTCCATTCGCCCGGTCACAGCTTTCACAGTGTAAGCCTCAGTTTCCTCCAGCCCAATCCCCAGTTTTTCAGCTTAGTCAACTCAGCGGTTACTGGGAGCCTCAGGAAGTTGGTTTGGAAACCCCAGATCTCCATTTTGGCCCCTCCGCCAGCAATCCAAGCAGGTGGCTGGGCCGAGCCAGTGTGTGCATTTAGACGCAGAGGACCCGCCTGGGGCTAGTGAGGTGGGGATACGGGGTCTTCCCTACACCTCCCAGGGATTGTCCCCTTCTTCTGGCCCCCAGGAGGTGTGGGAGGCTGGGAGGGGCCGCCGCCGTGTCATCTGGCTGCGTCTTTTATGGTTCCTCATTGCCCTTCATTCGGAAATGAAACGCCTTTGATCTTTTTCTCAGGTTGTAAACGGAATTGCCCGTCATTAAATATCCGGGGCCCCATCTGCTTGGTCTCCCAGCATTTTTCTTTACAGCTGTTTCTCTTTTTACCATTGAATTTTTCCAAAAGGACTTTTATTACACCCCCTTCACACCCAGCCGCCTCTCCCTCCTGCCTTTGCTGAGAGGCGCTTTGGAAAATATCTAGATATTCGTTTGATCGCAAAGTAAAGGCTGTGAGGGGCACAGAGGAACCGATTGGGGTTTTGTTTTTCCCTAAAAAAAAAAAAAAAAAAAAAAAAACCGGGGGGGGGGGGGGGGGG
>NW_007726561.1:208315-210574 GCF_000696425.1 Galeopterus variegatus | reverse complement strand
GGTTTTTTTTTTCCCCAAAAAAAAAAAAAAAAAAAAAAAAAGTCCTGGGGGGAGGGGAGCGGCGCGAGGGCACCCAGAAGGGCCTGATTCTGACTTCGGCCGCTGCAGCCTCGGGATGACCCTTCCTCCTTTTGTCAGCTAATGTTTACATCTCATAATTCATGCGCCACCGAGAGTTGTGCGGCGGCCGCGAGGTCCGCTACCCTCTGCGGACCGGCTGCTTCTATTTCTCTCGAACAGGAGAGGAGAGTTGAAAACCTTGTCACCCCAAGAATGGATTCGCAGTGCAGCTTCTGTTTCCCAGAACTCAAAACTAGAACAAACGAAATAAAATCAAAGCATTCACACTGCACCCCAAACGAAGAATGCGTGGAAAGTGGGAGAACTGGAAAATTTCTGGGCCAAGAAGATCTGTCTGTCTTCTGTATATACCCTGTAGATCCGAATTTGTGTAAGGAAGCTTGTGGTCACAAATTCGTATCTAGGGGAATATGTAGTTGACATAAACACTCCGCTCATTTTTTTCCAGAAGAAAAAAAAAATACATGTTATTTTTCTAAATGAGGACAATCCAGTGACTGATCACAGGAAGACTCCTCTTTCTTTTCTTCTCTCAACTGGTTAGAGATGAAGGAATCATCTACCTGAACTCTCTCCAAGCCTGTCCTGGGAGCCTTGGTCTTTTCTCTATTCTCTTAAGAGATTAATATTGTTGTTGATGTTTTTAATTTATCCTCTTGCTCCAAGCCCACCTATGTTCTATTCTGAGCTGAGGGATGCTTTATTGGAAATTCAGAAAAAATGACTGTTGTCTTTCCTTTAGCGAAGGCAAAGGAAATTCACTTTTCAAACGGATGCTGAGGTCGCTTTTCCGTTTGGGCTCAGAACTAGATGCCCTGGAAATAGGCGATTACCAAGGGGTGTTATTGTGTGTGGGGGTCACCTCTAGGGCTCGTGTCCCCTGCATCACAAGGATGTGAGATTGCTGTTCGCCACGGAAGCGGCGGCATTAGCGACAATTAGAACAGCTCGGCGCCACGGTTAGTATTGCTCGGTGGTTCTGGAATTAGCAAATTGCTATTCAATTTGCTCTCTCAAAAGTTGCAGGGTTTTTTTTTGTTTTTTTTTTTGTTTTTTTTTTTTTAACTCCATCGCTCATCTGTAGTGTGGTAAACCAAGCCATGTCTCTGTGCTTGGGCCGTGTAAAGGGAAGAGAGGATAGCAGAAGGGGGGACAGAAGGACTGACTGACACAGACGATCTAATAGCGCAGCTAAAAGCGATTTGGAAGGCGAGGTCTCCCCGAATTAGTGCATGAATTTCCTATCGATCCGCCCGCGGTTCCATTCATCTCTGACAAGTCCTTCTGCGCACCCGCCCTCTAGCTCCCGACGCCTCCTCTCTCACCCCCGACCCTTCCCCATCCGGCTTCAGAGAAAAGCTCCAAGCTCGGTTCCCCTCGCCCCGGTAGGGTTCCCCTTTCGAGGCGGAGCCCCCAGCCCGCTCGGCCACTTATCTCCCCACACGGACGCAGGGTGCATGGGCTCCCTCTTGCCATGGGAGGGAAATGAGGGCCTATGGAAGGCAGAGGATGCTGGGCAGAGGGGAGGACAGGAGGGGCTACACAGGGCGCCCCAACTCCTGAGGGTACCCCGGGATTGAGCTCAGCCCAGAGCCCCAGCAGGCCCTTCAGTCGCAGCCTGCTGGCCCCGCGCGCTCTCCCTGTCTCTGACTCCAGAGAGCGCAAGGCGAGGAGGGGTCGCCCGCGGGAGCCCTATGGAAATCCCGGTGTTGGGTGGGCGAGGAGGGGGAAGAGAAGAGGGGAAACAAGCCTCTGTGGCTGGAGTGGGGTCCGGGCGAGCAGATTTCCTTATCCGGGAATCGCAGGCGGGGCGGCCATTGGCTCGGAGGGTCACGTGGGCCCCTAACTTTGTTCACTTGACAGTAAGTAGGAGGGCTTTCGGAAACAGGAAAACGAGTCAGGGGTCGGAATAAATTTTAGTATATTTTGTGGGCAATTCCCAGAAATTAATGGCTATGAGTTCTTTTTTGATCAACTCAAACTATGTGGACCCCAAGTTCCCTCCGTGCGAGGAATATTCACAGAGCGATTACCTGCCCAGCGACCACTCGCCCGGGTACTACGCCGGCGGCCAGAGGCGACAGAGCGGCTTCCAGCCGGAGGCGGGCTTCGGGCGGCGCGCGGCGTGCACCGTGCAGCGCTACGCGGCCTGTCGGGACCCCGGGCCCCCGCCGCCTC
>NW_007726561.1:125882-208196 GCF_000696425.1 Galeopterus variegatus | reverse complement strand
GGCTCCTGCGCCGCCACCCGCCGGGGCCCTCCTCCCGGAGCCCAGTCAGCGCTGCGAGGCGGCCAGCACCACCACCCCCGCCGCCCCCTCCACCTCCCGGGCTGTCCCCTCGGGCTCCTGCGCCGCCACCCGCCGGGGCCCTCCTCCCGGAGCCCAGTCAGCGCTGCGAGGCGGTCAGCAGCAGCCCCCCGCCGCCTCCCTGCGCCCAGAACCCCCTGCACCCCAGCCCGTCCCACTCCGCGTGCAAAGAGCCCGTCGTCTACCCCTGGATGCGCAAAGTTCACGTGAGCACGGGTGAGTGCGTGGGCGCCCCTTCCCCCTCCCACCCCTGGCGCTTTCCACCGAAGGGACTTCGGAGGCGTGGGGGTGGGGGGTGAGCTGGGGAAAGCCAATTGTCCCCGCTATAAACTCGCCATTGCCAGAGATTTACGGTCGCCTGTTTTCAGAGCCACATAATTACATCCCCCATAAATTTTTATGGCTGGGTGGGCCCTGCGCCTTTGAAGTCGGTTCCCCATCCTCTTCTCCATTCTCACCAGCGACTTTTTCGCTAGGGAGATGCCGTCTCTGTGAGGTTGGAAGTTGGGGAGGGGTGTGGGAGGTGGGGGAGGAGAAGGAGGAGGAGGTCATCCGTATTTAAGCAGAGATCGAGCCAACTCCCCATATTTATTTTTTGCTTTCTTCCAGTCTGGCTCCTTGGCTGAAGAAGTGGGCAAAAGTTTTTCCTGCGGGCAGGCACTGCTTGGAATCTGAGCAGGGAGGGTGGGGACTAAGCAGAGGAAAGGTTTAGGGAAAGCCCCCTCCCTCCTTCACCCCTCATTCTCCCATCCCGAGGGCCCCAGGCCAGAGGCAGAGAGGAGCCATTAAAACCTTGGGGAGATTCGTCACTGGCCGCTCCCCAGACACCCCAAACAATGACGAAGACAGCACAACCCTCTAAAACTTTGAGGTCTCTTTCTCTTCCTTGGGTCCCCGCTTTCTTCCCTTTTCAGCGCCCCTCTGACCCCCCTCCCCCCCAAGAAGAAGAGGTGGCCGGAGAGGGAGGGAGGGAGACACTGCGTTAGCTGGAAGAAAAGGTTTCCCCTCCTCCCTTTTGGGGGCAATAAAACTTTCTCTTTCTTCCTCTCTCTGTGTGTGTCCAGTAAACCCCAATTACGCCGGCGGGGAGCCCAAGCGCTCTCGGACCGCCTACACTCGCCAGCAGGTCCTGGAGCTGGAGAAAGAGTTTCACTACAACCGCTACCTGACGCGGCGCCGGAGGGTGGAGATCGCCCACGCGCTCTGCCTGTCCGAGCGCCAGATCAAGATCTGGTTCCAGAACCGGCGCATGAAGTGGAAAAAGGACCACAAGCTGCCCAACACCAAGATCCGCTCGGGTGGCACCGCAGCCGGAGGGCCCCCTGGCCGGCCCCACGGAGGCCCCACCGCGCTCTAGTGCTCCCCGCGTGGGAGCCGCGAACCTCGGGGCCGGGGTGGGCAGCGAGCGCAGGGAGGGCGCGGGGCGAGGGCGGGAGGGCGCCAGGGGCCTGGGCCTGGAAAAACCTATTTGCCTCCCCCCCCCCCACTTTATCTATATACGAATAAATGCAGAGAAGGAGGGGTAGGGGAAGCTTTATTTATAGAAATGACAATAGGGACCGGAGCAAGGCCCCCCAGAAGCAAGGTTCAAGCCTCTTGCTTTCTTCCTTTAAAAATAAAAAGAAAAGAAAAGAAAAGAGAAAAAGGAAGAAGAAAGAAAGAAAAAGACAGAAAGAGAAATAGGAGAGGCTGCAGCTCCTCGTTTTCAGCTTTGGCGAAGATGGATCCACGTTTCATCTTTAATCACGCCAGGCCCAGGCCCATCTGTCTTGTTTACTCTGCCGAGGAGAGGACGGGCCTCGGTGGCGACCATTACCTCGACACCCGGCTAACAAATGAGGCCCGGCTCAGCCACCGCCGCCTCTGCTGCTGCCACTGCTGGAAGACAGCCTGGATTTTCTTTCTTTGTCCCCCACTCCTGACACCCAGCGAAAGCACCCTCTGACTGCCAGATAGCGCAGTGTTTTGGCCACGGTAACAAATACACACACAACCTCCCTTCCACTCCGAGCCCGTTCACGGGGGACAGTGACTGCTCACCCCTTGGGGCTGGGGGAGGGGAGCAGGAAAAAAGGGGACAAGTGGGGCAGGGGGCGGCCTTGACAACGCAGGAGCAGGCAGGGAAATTGAGCCCAAGGAAAAAAAGAGAGACCTGGAAACCCAGGAGGCCATGCCTGGCAGGGTGAGGGACCAGTTGAGTTCTGGGAGCTGGGCACGACCCTCTCCCCATCCAGAGTTGTACAGCGGAGGCCTCCCTCCTAGACTGAAAATGAATGTGAAACTAGGAAACAAAATGTCGTTCCCCTCCCAGTCTGGGAGGCCGATGTTGCAGAGCCCTCTCCCATAGTTTATCATTTTTGCATTGTTTATTATAATTATTATAATTATAATTATTATTATTATTATTTTATGTCTTGTATGTTCTCTCTCTTGTTCTCTTTCTGACATTCCAAACCAGGCCCCTTACTACCTCTGGGGCTGCCTCAGTCTAGAACACTTCCTTTTGGCGTGAAAATTTGTGTCCTGTACAGAGTGACAATAGAAATAAATGTTTGGTGTCTTGTGACCGGCACAGCGTGTTTTTGTTGAAACCTCGATGTAAAGATATAAACAAATGCTACCCAGCGTATATTTTAAGCACCCTAGTGGGTTCGGCCTCACATTGTATGTGGTTGAAGATTTTTTCAAAGGTTCCAATGGGAATTTCTATCTCAGAGGACTTCAAATTGTGGTAGCTGGTTTGTTTTCCTTTTGGGATGGGTATGTTTTGTTTAGGGCTTTTAATTTTTTCCCTCCAGTCCAAAAATGGATTGAAAGGACTGGGAGGGCTGATTCCAGTCCCTAATGGGGGGAAAATATTTCATTGTAGGACACAAGAGGCTTAAGTACGGCAAAGCCTTTCATATTGTGATTTATTTGTCATAAGCAAATAAAATGCGGTTAAGCTGTCTCCTTCTAGACAGACGGCTCTTTGGTTATTAAAGTTCCGAGAGAGGATTCCGAGAGGCCGGCCTCTTTCCTCCCCGCATAAGAAGGTATCGCTTTCCACTGAGGTGTTTAAGGCTTTAATGAGTCTAATTTTTTGCACAGATGTTTCTGGGTGTTTGCAGGTTTTCAGAGTATTTTTATATTACAAAGGAGCTAGCCAGTGCCATAGCTCAAACTCTGACAAGCAAATAGATAATCAAGAAGACAAATGGCCTCTTTTGTGAAGCCCTGCTCCTGTATTAATTTTCATTTTCTTTCTCATAGAAAGTATCGAAAGTACGACTGGGGACCAAATAGCTTTCTGTCTCTGAGGTCCCAGTCACCCCTACAATGAAGTGGGGGGAAGGGAAAGGGGGTGCGGGTGACCCTCTGAAGCTCTGTCAGGCTTGGACCGCTTGTGTGCAGCACCGCAGAGAAGTTTGAAGGTTTGGGGGCTCCAGCCTTGGGGTCTCTATTCTGGTGGTGGTCCAGGGTGCAGCCACCCCACCTCCAAAAAGCTCAGGGGCTCCAAAGAGCACGTGCAATTAAAAGTCATTTCTAAGTCTCATTTGCTTTCTGAAAATAAAAAGAGCCAGTCCCACCCGCACGTTTTCTTGTTATTTATTGTACATTCTCCCGGTTCGCAGCGCGCTCGTTGGAGGCTGGGTAGGGCCGGGGAGCTGACTGGGCATGTGTCCCCTGCTCAGAGAAGGGCGGTTGAACTACCCATTTAAGTACTTCTGGGAGACTCATAAAAAATCGCCCTGGACCTGCAGGAGGATGAGGGGGGTGAGCTTTGTTTCGGTCAGATCGCGGTGTGATGTTTTAGTTGCAAGGAAATGCTGCGGCCCTTAGTCGAGGGGGGAAATACTCCTTAAAAAGCATACCCCCCCCCCCCCCGGAATGTCTCTAAAGAATCAAATCAAAGCTGCTCATTGGAAGGTATGAATAGAATTTTTAAAAAAGATTTCTATGGAGCTTAAAGTTCACAGCCATTCTGTGTAGACAAGAGCTAAGAAAAATGTGAGAATTATACAGAAAACCATTAATCACTTCTTTTCTTTAAATACGTATCCTCTCTCCTTTGTTATTATTCAACAGCAAATCTCCGCAGACCGGCTGTTGGGGGAAAAAAGTGTTAGCCGTCTCTCCCGGATCTGCAAGGGAGAAAAAATTTGGAACCATAAAGTTGAAAACTTTTTTCTCTCAGTTTGGAAGAAGCCCTTCGTCATGAATGGCAGCGGTGGAGCTCGGGCGAGAGGAGGCGAGAGGCGCAAAGGTAACAGAAAGCCCTGGCCTGGGCTGCTGATTTTTGGATCGTTTTATGAGCTCTTTTCACAAGCAAAGAAGAGACACTCTCTCGCCTCCTCTTTTTTCTTTTTCAACTATCTTTGCGGGGGTTTTTATGGTGGATGCTTCGGCAGGTTTGCTGCCTTTTATGATGACTGATGCTTGGGTCAGAGGGAGAGAGAAGGGTCTCGACACCTGGAGAGTGTTTGAACTGGTTGCGATGAGGTGTCAGGGCCCCCCAAAAACCCCAGAGAAGAAGGTTGTTTGGGAGGCTGGTCAGAAGAGCTTTTCTGATTTTGCAACATGCAGGTAGGCATGGTGAGCCCCAGCATGTGATCAAAGGAGCATCTGGTGAGGTGCACATGTGGCTTATGTGTTCCTGTGACTCTGCTGGTCTACACTGGGGCTGTGTCCCCTCTGCCTGTTTACTGGTGCGATGTTGTCACTGCTGCCTCCTGGAAAAATTGAATCCACTTCTTGGATGGAGTGCCCCAGCCTTGGAGTGGGTATAGGTAGATGTGTTTGGTTTTTCTTCTTGTGTCTAGCTTGGGATTCCAGATGAATACGTGCTGCTCTCTGGAGCAGGAAAACTGCACAGTTCACAGGCGAGATGCATTCATATTCCTCTACTGCTCTGCCCTCCTGGCCTGCTTCCTGGAGGCTCTGTGTTCGATGCGGTTTCCTTTTGCTCTCCTGGTTCAGGGGCTCTGTTCTCTCCTCTGGGGCCCTACTTCTCAGGCTGGAGGACTCAGCGGGCTCTGAGCTGGACCTGAATGTAGTGGCCCTTTTTCCCTGAGGCCTCACTTAGAGTTTGGAGGCGGGAGGCTGGCAGGAGAGAGAGTTCATGGAGAGGCCACGTTTTCTAGGCGATTAGCTCAGTATTAGAACCACAAAATGACCTCGGAAGCCCCTTGACCTCTCTGAGACTGGACATTGTGCTGGCTCTTGCCTCCTGCCCAGAAGGGAAAGTCACACCTCCACAGGGAGGAGTCCTCAGGCTGTCATATGTTCCATCTTCTCTGTTGCCTTGTTACCCCCAAACCCTGTGCTATCTTGGAATTTCTGGATTATTTTTCTATTTCTGTACACTGGGGAGAAAAGGAATAAAAATTTTAGCTCAAGGGTCCAGTCGGGAGAGGGAAGTAGGGTGCTATTCTGTCTCTCTGAACAAAGCCCCTTCCCTAGGCCAGACTCCAGCCACCACCCCCCATGTCCAGTTCATCCCTCCCTTCCTGTTTTGCTTGGAGGGAGCTGAGGGAAGAAAGACAAAGGGAGAAAATATGAGAGGTTGGAGAGGCTCAATCCACAAGGTTTCAGAAGGCCAGAGGAATAAGCCCCTGGGTTGTAAGGAGAGAGAAGGCTCCATCATGAATATTCCTTTGGAGACTACCATCTCTCTGGAGGGCTGACATCTCAATCCACAGCCTCTCAACCCATTTTGTGAAGTTCCTTTGTTTAAGAAGTTATTTCTATAGTCACTTTTGCCCCTTCACTTAATCCCCAATACCACCCCAGCTACTTACAGAGTCCTTGGAGTCTCCCCCACCAGAGGAGCAAGAGATATGGGAGGAGGACCAGTGCAGGCTGTTCTGACCACTTCCCAGGGTCAGCTCTGCCATATTAACCACAGTTTCTGGAAACTTTTAATTTTAACAGATGGGTAGAGAATTTGCTAAGATGTGAACCCTAAACATAGAGCCTTTCCATGGCTGTATTCTACTTGCTGTATCTTAAAAATCTACACCAGCAGCCATCCTTTTAGGGAGAGACAGGGACACAGGCTGGGAAATGCTCCCCTCAGGTTAAGACTAGGAGAGACAGAACCTTGCGGATGTGTGTGGGTGTTGGTTTGCATTTTGTAAATTGTTTCCTGTAATTTGGGGACAGTGTTTCAGGCAAGAAATAACCAGAGTCATTGGTATCCTTTCCTTTATCCCTGGGTGGCATAAATGGAAGGGCCGGAAGCCTCAGGAAGAAAAGGGGATGAGCAGAGAAGTGAGCTGGGCCGCTTCTGGACTGAGAATATTTGGAGCTGAGCAAGACGTGCACTCATTACCCATAAGGACAGGTAACCCATTGTGGGCCCTCTACAGGCCCAAGTGACAAAGACCTAATTGTTTGGGACCTTACAAACTGCACTCTGCAATGTGAGGATTAGGGATCCACTAAAGGAAAAGAGGGGGACCACTAAAGGGTTTCAGCCCCACAGGCCAAAACTGTGAGATCTCTTTCTGTGACTCCCAGACTCCAGTCTTTCTAGAGCTGGTCACCACCGTTTGGCTCACTTTCTACAATTCTAGTAGTACCCCGAGTCCTCCTAATACTTTGACCCCTCTCCCCCCCCACCCCCATTCCCTGGCCCTCTCCGCTCTCCCTCCTACTTTCACCCTCCTGCCAGCATGGGCAGAGGGGGTTGCCCAGGCCAGCCAGAGCCCTCGGAGGCGGCCCCACGGCCGGTGGTGGGTCTCCCTGGGAAGCAGTGGCTGGGGAGGAGGCCTGGTTGCAAAACGGAGTTGGGAAGTTTCCCAGTGTGAGTTGAGCGCTGACGGATTTGTGATCGGCCATAAAACCGGCGCGTTCAGATTCGTAAATCAATCTCGCCTTTCTCACAGTCTAAACGTTCACTTTATCGGCAGCCAGAAAGCGCTCAGCTCGCGCTCAGGCACTTGTTTATTTGAACATGGACATTCCCAGGATCGAAAAGAGTGTGGGCATTTTAACAGAACCTGACCGGCGTGCCTTCGTGTCCTTTTGCTGTTCTTTTTCTTGTCCTTAATAATTTCTCAGTTTCAGAGATGGCTGTCTTCCCATGCTCCAGCATATTCTATCTCTCTCCCTCTCTCTCTGTATCTCTCTCTCTCTCTCTCTCTCTTTTTTTTTTTTTTTGGACTTCTGTGGAGTGTTTTTCTTTGGGGGACCATTTTTTAATGGGTTTGTGGCCAGGGCCTTGCAGGGAGTTGCCCTCGTTGGAACCAGGAGAGGGGCCCACAATGGGATCAGGCTAAATTCAATACCAGTCTGTGTTTTGTATCTGGACAATCAAAGCAGACCACCCCCCCACACACAGAGTCTGGGCCCCGCCGCCGGCGCTCCCACCCCTTGCAGCAGAGCAGGATTCCAGTGTCTTCTGCAGGGACCGCGCTGCCGCTAAGACTGGAACCTCCAAGGCCCACACGGAGGCAGGGAAGGCGTTCTTTGACGGGGGGTTAAGGCAACCAGGTCCTCAGTCTTCTCCCTTTGAGTTGGTTTTTGTTTAGACCCCTCCAAACAAACCAGTGAAGGCCCCTCAGCCCTGTGCTCCCCTACCCTAAAGAGAAGTTTGTTCTTCCCTGATTCCCCGCCTGCCCTGGTGGCAGCTGTGGTCCTGGCTACCCCGAGAGCTGCTGAAGATAGATAAGGCTGGGAATGTGCAACCAGGGGCTTCTTTAGGAATGTCTTTTCTGCTTCCCTTTGCACCCCCACCCTCACCTATGCCCTGGCCAAAGACTGTGATTCTGGTTGTAACCAGTCAAGTTTGGGGATTTTTTGGTTTTGTTTATATATGAAGTTGAGGAGTCTGTGTACATCTCTCTCTAGGCCTAGGGCAAGGATTTCTCCTATCCTTAGTGTTTAACCCTTCAATATGCACCCCCCCCCATCTTTTTCTCATTGACCAGCCTTCGTTCTCTGCTCATTGGAAGCTTGGGGTACTAACACCTGGGAATTAGGGACCCTGGGCTGCCAGGCTGACTTCAAAGCCTTTTTTCCCTTTCCCTCCTCTCTTGTTCAAATTTCCAGCTGGTGTTTTTTTATTTATTTTTTGCAGGGTGGGGGGAACAAGACATGACATAGGTGGAGACAGGCTGAGTGTCCATTTCTTTTGTGTAGAACCTTAGTCCCAGTCTTTGTCTCTAGAGCCTATTTTCAAAAGGTCTGTAGAATTTAGTTCTCTATGATAGTAACAACACAACGAAACAAATCCCTCTTGTGGTTATTCTCAATTCTGGAAGCTCCAGAGTCATCTCTTCACCCTATCCCCTTTCCACTCTTTCAAAAGATACCAGAAAAGATAAAAAAGAGACTTTTAAGTCAGAAGTCCCATTCTTGATACATATATAATATGGACTTATGAAGTGTTTCTTTGCAAACTGGTCCCTTTAGAAATTTTGACCGTTATTAGTAAGAGGAGAGTGTGTCCCACTAAAATAAATACCCCAGAAGTGGGGGAGAGAATAGAGTTGGGGGGAATCTTAATCCTAGAAGATGTGGAGAGAAGAATTGGAAGCTGAGAAATCCAGGGGCTTGGAGAAGGGCTCCGCGCCCACCCCACCCCCACCCCAGACGCCCCTGCAGACTATTTCTGCACCTCCACGAACTAGGCAGAAGCAGGAGGAGAAGGGAGAGAGGAAAGGTGGGCTGTGGGTAAGTGTGTGTTTGGGGGAGCGGTTAGGGAGCTGTAGATAGAGTAGGTATGGATAGGATATGAGTATGGGAGAGGAGACCTCGCTGCTGTTCCATTAGTGGGTTAGCGGGGGAACCTATTTTGCAGGAAAATTTCTCCTCCTGAAGGGGAAGGTCATAGTGGTCCTTTGAGCCTGAAATCGAAAGACCCCCTTCCCCCTCCCGGTCACGTGATTCATTAAATAATTAATGCCGAGGTTGCAGAATAGATATGTATTCGTCAGGAAAATCGCAGGCTCGGTCTCCCTGTTTCTGACGTGCAATTCAACTGTCCTTTGAAAAACAAGCCTGTACCCCGAGAAAAAAAAAAGAGAGGGGGAGAGAGAGGGAGAGAGAGAGAGAGAGAAAAAGAGAGGGAGGCAGCAATAAAACAGCCCCGCAGCCGGAGCCACACCGCGGGCTGGGGTATTGTAAGTAGAAGGGATTTCTCACTACCTACCGCGTCTTATATGTCCATGTAAATTTATTGTTTGTTATTAATGTTATTGTCGTAAAATGTGACAAATAGCCATCTTCATTTCCTGTCATTTCTCTTCACACGGTGCTCTGTGTGTGTATACCCATTGAGGCATTGCATAGAGATTTTAGGAATATTTCTCTTCTCTCCCTCTCTCCGTCTCCCTCTCTCTCTCTCCCTCTCCTCCAACCTTTTTCTTGATTTATAGCAATATGGGTGTCAGCTTCTTGGGCCGGCGTGCCAGCCATTGTGCGTGTGTGTGTGTGCGCGCGCGTGAGCGTCTGCGTGTGTTTGTGAGCGAGTTGTGTTGTTTATGGCCATGTCTTCGATAAATCATTTCTCACGGAAAATGATGTGGATGCTGGGCCGTTTCTGCGGCCGGCCGGGGAGAGAGTCGCTCTCGGAGGCACTTCCTCTCTCTGCTCTGCTCCCAGGAGTTGGTTATTTCAGACGATTTACAGTAATATATCAGCAGTTAATATGAAAGCTCTATAGCTGGAGGTCTTAAATTACAGCATCTGTGATTATCAATTAAGGCGAGATTTGTATAAATTTGGTAAACCAGAAATGCCTCATTGGCATATAAACCCAGTCAAAGACCACGACCTAATATAAAAATTATATTTGCGGGCCTGATAGAGCCAAGATTCCTGCAGCAGCAGACACAGCTTCATTTTTCAGTGGTTCCCCTCCAGGAGTTTGGCTTCCCCAACCCCAGCCCTGGGTGAACAAACCCAACTCTGAGGGCAGAAGGAGCCTGGGGGGCAACAGAGGTGAAAGCAGAGGAAGAAATCACTGGCGTTGAAGGCAAAGATTTTTGTAATCAGTAGGGATCAAATTGAAGTCCTCTGCAATCGGAAGGGGACAGGCGGGATTCAGTTTTAGTATTAAAGCTTAATTTATAGGACTGATATATATGGAGGAGTGTTAAGTGGGGAAAAGGGGTACCCAAATTGGGGGAGACAATGGAGGCCTGCAAAGGGTGAAGGGCAGGGAGAGAAGCTGAAAGCCTTGGCTCCCCACCCTTCTGGCTAACAAAACAAGGAAATGAATTCACACCCCAGGAACCTTCCTTCGACCTTCTGAAACAAAGAAAGTTTCCTCAGCAGTGAGGGACTGTGTTTGCTTGGGGATGGGGGGGGGGAGAGGGAGAGTTCTCTTAAGTTTTTCTAGAAAAGAAATTTTCTAGGAATCAGGTGGTCCCAGAAAGTTGCAGAGTGTTAGAGGACACGGGTGTGTTCCTCTACCTAAGCCCCCATCCAAAGAGGGAGTAAATGGGGTGCAGATTAGGAGAGGGAGAGATGGTCACTTTCCCTTAGTGTCTCATATGTCAGTTACAGCTTCTCCTCCTTAGGGAAGAGGCTGCTGGTCAAGAGCAAAGCCAGAGGTGGTTTCTAGGGACATCCTGCACTGCATCCCAAAGTTGTGATAGATGAGGGGCAGAGGGCCAGAACATTTGCTAAGTCTGGTACAGGCTGCTGGCTGCTCACTCCCTGGCTGGAGCCAGGCCAACTGACTTTATAGCCACTATTATCTATGATATTTAAGTCTGCCTGCTAGTGTAAACCTTTGAGCAGGAAAATTAGAGTGCTGCTGCCCTGTGCCCAGGTATTAATTATTCATGGCATCAGCCTCATGGAGTAGCGGTTTAGGCCCCAGTCCTGTAGCATCCAAGTGGGTGCTGAACCCCATCCTTGTTAACAGGTGACTTGTGGGTGGGTGGTGGGTGAAGCCTCCCAGATTGGGAGTCTGAGTTGAAAAGGGTTTAGGGAGAAAGAGAAAAAGAAGGCCACGATCCTAGACTGGAGTGGGTAGGGCCACCGCCTGGCCTGGATAAAAGGAATTAGGGAGCATCTTGATTCAGGGGCAACTCTGACAAGGTTGGAGATTGTAGGGAGATGGGAAGGGCTGGGGGAGGCAGCAAAGAGACCTGGTGGGCAGGGGCTCCAAATCTTTCAGTCCCATTCCTCAGCCTCTCCTTGAATGTTAGAGAACCCCCGCACAATCGGTGTGGGAGGCAGTCATTTCCACCTCTCCCTCACCTGCGAAGGGGGCGTGTAAATGTGAAAAGGGTAATTCACTCTCAAACTGGTGCTCCAGAATTTGGGCCAAAGTCTTGGAGTCCCTGACAGAGGTGGGAAGGATAACCTCTTCCCTGGACAGGAGGAAGGACATAAAGGAGAAGGAAGAGGGTAGAATCATCTTTATTAGCTTCTGAATCCAGCTTTTTTTAGGGGATGGAGAAAAAAGGGGGAGCTGAAGGATTTGCTCTTTGGGTCAGGCTATAGCTACTAGGGAGAGCTGGGAGCCAGTCTCACTGGCCCCCTACCCTTGTGTTTCCCACTCCTCTTATCCCTACCCCTTTTCCATTTCCTCTCCCCCTACTACCTTTGCCTGTGATGTGGAGTCTGACAACCCCCCCTGCAGCTTTGCCTGTTCCTTCTCTCAGACCCCTTCAGGTCTTTGTCTCCTCGGGCCCTGGGGAGGGGGAGATGGCACTGATACCCCTTCTCCCTCCCTTTCCCCAACCCATACACAGTCTTCCCAGGAGACAAAGCAAGGAGACCATCCCTTGCTGCAATTATCTTTCTGTCACTGGCCCCTGGCTAAATCCCCCTATGTGCAGCCTGATGCTCTCCATACAGGCATCTAGACCTACCCCCCAAATCAGTAAGTTTGAAAAGACTGTGTTGTTGTTTATATATATATTTGGTTCATTTAGCCACGAAGCACCCTGTCTCTTACCAGGTCTGCACCCTGCCCCTCTGATTTGCTTTTGTGTTGTTAAGGGGATGGGGTAGGAGGCATTTGGTGGACGGGACTCCAGGAAAGCTGTCGACTCAGTGTTCTCCCCAGACTTTCTGCTGGTGTCCTCTTTCTTGACATAATTGTAGTGTTTATCCCTGGGCCTTTAAGAAGCCAGGCAGCTAATGCTTTAATGACAAGAGGAGTTGGATAGAATGAAGAGGAATGAGAGAGGATGAAGGACAAGGAGAGGGACACAGGGAGAGAACACGCAGCAGGATCCCTTTCTGGGATGGAGAGTAAAGGCTGGGCCCAAGGAGAGTGATAGGGACAGTGGAGACAAAGGCTAGTCAGAGGGGGAAGGAAGCCTGTTCTGGAACCAGGAGCCCCACAACCTGGATGGACATGCATGTACACACATAGACTTAAGTGAGGAGAAGGGAAGTGGAAAGGAAACCTGTCACTTAGCACCGTTCTCTCTAGAAGAGCATCTCTCTATGACAGAGGGTGGTTTCCCCCACAGAGGAGAGGGCCCCAAGGAGCGGGGAAGGACAGAGGCAGCCTCATGAGTGAGCTCAGGAGTGATTTCTGGAGACACTCCTAAGTCCTTTGCAAGGTTCAATTCAAATTCACTATGTCCTTGGAGACAGGCATAGTGTGAGGAGACAAAGGGGCTGTGAGAAAGGGACAGAGACAACAGAAATGGTTAGAAAAGGCAGAGAGAGAGAAAGAGAGGAGGAAAAACAGAAATAGAGACAGAAACACAGAGAAGGAGCCCACCCCCTCGGGGAGCAGGTACAGAGGGACTCCACAATGCCTGTCTTTCTAGTACACCCAGATTCCTTTATAGGAAGCTGCCCAAAGCTGGGGCCATCTCAGAAGCAACTGCCTCTACAGCAGGCCCGTGTGGTGGCCGGCGGGGTGGGGGCTGAGAGGGGGCAGAGGGAGCTGGGGTGGAGGGCGCGTGTGGAGGAATGCGGAGCTGTTCGTGTGCGGGGGTGTGGACAGGATCGGGTTAGAGGATGGGGAACTCTCCCGCTCGGGAGGGTGTTGGAGGCTCTGGAGGGTTTTCCAGGGGAGTTGGGAGCTGTGGGTTGTGAGGGAAATGAGGGGGGCATTTGCTGGGGGGGGGCGGAGGGGGGAACGGCTGAGCCCTCCCTCCCAGTCCCACCATGGCCGGCTGAGCCCTTTAGCACTTAGCCGGTTATTTGAAGCCCAAACTATAAGGAGTTGCGCTGAGGCTGGGTGTTAAGCCGAGAAGGTAGGAGGGGGTGATTTATGGCTTCAGAGAAGCTGTGTTTACTCCCTGCCTGCTTGGAAACCAAAAACCAAACAGAGCAGAGGCGAGAGAAACCCCTCTCCTTGCAGTGGGAGGCGATGCCAGGCTGATGCGCTGGGATTTATTTTCCCAGATGTGGGGAGATAGTGGGAACTGACCCTTTGCAGGCACAGGGTGTGGTGGGTGTGTGAGGTATAAAGAGAGTGTCAAGAACACACATGTGTAAGTGTGTTTGTATATTATGTGTGTATATCTGCACATTGGGGTGTGTGTGCACTCTGGTTGGGGTTTATCAGATGTGTTTGCAGGATAGCTTTGTAAGTGAGCACATTGGAAGCCAGAAGGGAGGGAGGCTCCGTGTTCTCTGGTCCTGGTACTCCGGGATGGGGAAGCTCTGGACATGCTGTCTGCCTCTTGCCCTGTCCATGAGGTAGTGCTCCTTCCCACCTGCACTTTCTCTCCTCCCACAGCCACATGCAGCAGAGCCCACTTGGCCTGGCCCTTGGCTCCTGCCCCTCTGCCCTTTCCTTGAGTGCCATCTGCCCATGCAGCCTGATCTTCACATTGAATCTTTAACTTTGCAGTGGGAGACAGGAATTAGTGAGCATGATTGGGTAGGGTGGGAAGAGGGAGAAGTCCTGGTATGGTAGGGGAAATTATTGGTGGTTTGAGGCTGGGCCTTGGCAGGCTTGGATCCTGAAGACTCTGCTTGGGACAGGGGCAAGTGTGCACAAAGGCAAACAGTAAGGGAGCCATGCAGGATGATGGGGGTGGGGAGAAAAACATCTTGACCCCCAGATATTTATTTCCGCAGGCCAACTAGTGGCTCTCGCATTTCTGTCCAGACGCCCAGCTTTGCCTGGAAATTGTTTTGCATTAAATTTTCTCAGCCGCAGAATTATCTTTCCTCGCCTCCAGCTAAACTTGCATTTTTCCACCAGACACTTGGGCCCTGCACCAATGAAATCTGAGAGGAAGCGGCTGGGCCCTAAGTGGCCGTAATTTAATTGATTTTATCATAAATCATCAACTTGATGAAGAACCCGAGGTTTCAGTGAAGTAAATTGATATTAATGGGAGTTTCTTGAAATGCAAACTCGCTGCATTGTTGGGGCATCTTGAGCTGGGGAGGTGGATTACATGTTTCCCAGGAGCAGAGAGCCGGGGATCTGGAGCCCAGCACAGCTTTGGGGGTAGGAAAATCAAGCTGAGGGGCAGCTGCCTGTAGTCAGTTGGGTTTGTGTGTGGGAGCCCAGCAGAGAATGGAACTTTGTTGGGGAGGGAGCTCTGTAGACCCTGCTGGCCGTTTTGGGAATGTCGGGCTTCAGCTGGGGGAGGGAGAAGCAATTGGGAGGGGTGCTGGTAGGTGTGTGGGCAGAAGTGGGGGTCGGGTGAGAAGGCCAGGCTGGTACAATGGCTGCATTGATGCCTGGTTAAAAATTGCCAGGTCGAAGGCTTACTCCTCTATACAAATTAATTATTTACTGCTCAGGTTGCTGTATCCAAAAATAGCACTTTTGATTTGATCACCAGAGTAGAAAACAGCCCACCCCCACCCCCACACACAGAGGAGCAGTTAAAACTAGGGCATAATCCTCTGGGTGTGTGTGGGGGAGATTGGGGTTTGTGCACAGTGGTAAAGGTGTAAGCATTTCAATCCCAAGAGGAACTATTCTGCATTTGGTTAAGATGGTGCTCGTATGGTCTGAACTCAGTTTATTACTGCTTATTGTCATTCACTCTTACATCAGCACATAGAGAACCCCTAACTTTCAGTCCAAAAAGGGATGTTAGAGATCATTTAGCCCAACCCCTTCCCTTCACACACATGCCCAGGCTTTCCAGAAGGGGACTCCTCACATCACACAGCCAAGCTGGAACACCTAGAATCCAAACCTATCCCAAGTATGACTTCAGTTAAATCACTTCCCCACTCTAGGCCTCAGTTTCCCTACCTGTAACAATAGCAGAGTTGGACTGGACACTTCTTGATTTTTCCTCACTTCTACCCTTGGATACCTGTTTGTGTAGTCATCCTCTGTGGGACAGTGCTTGGGAGCATCTCCCTTGTGTGTCCTGGAGTTCTGCGGGCATCTGGGTATAGAAGTTACTGCATGCTTATATGCAGTATTCAGAGAATTTGTATATGCCTAGAGCAGTGGACAATTGCTCACATTGGCTCTAGGAAATCCACTGGAACCTGGACTATTCCTCCTCCCAAGAAATGTCCTTATTGTCAGCAGGGGAGGAGTCCAGGCAGAGCAATGGAGCTAGAAGGCAGTGAAGAGGAGCTAGCTAGCTGGATTGGCTGGGATTGGCATTTGGAGAGGGACTAAGGAAGGAGGGGCTTTGCCTCACCGAGCAAGGCCCTTTCCCTGCCGGGTGCTGAACTACAGCTAAACTTGTTCAGAGAGTGGCTTTTGAGGTGCCTCCTACCCTAACCCCTCCCCCCCACCCCCGATTGAATTGTGATTTCAGAGTTTAAATTCTGTGAGAGCAGGTGCCCTGCCCCCAGCCTCATCCTGACCCTTGGGCATTTGGGCCCTCTCTTCCTGGGGGGCACACACAGTTTACCATCGTGCTCTACCAGGTCTCCTCCTTGCAGGGCAGCCTTGCAAGGAGGAAGACCTCCCTCTACTCTTGCTCTTATTCTCCATTTCTTCCTCCAATGGAGGGAAGATAAAATTGTAAAGGAGTGGTGGCTTCTCAGCTGCATGGTTGTGAGAAGGGAAATTTCTTGTAGGATCAGGGATATGAGGAGGCCAGCAGGCGAAGGGAGGTTTCTAGGCTGCCTTGGGAAGTGTGGTTTGGGATATGAATTGTGTGGGAGGAAGTGGGAAGAGATGGAAAACAGCTTCATCTTTGGGGTTCTAGAAAGCTCCATCTCTGGCCAGATAATCCACTTCCTAAAGCCTCTCCCCAAACCATATTTTGGGAGAGAACAAACCCAAAGGTCTGACAGGCCTAGATTCTTATGGCCCTGTCCCATTCAGATTTTGGAGTTTTATATTTGGAGGCAATTCGGAAGGCTTTTCGCTGATTGGTCATTAATCCAGTGAGTTATTGTCTGCTAAACAGAGGTCACTGGGAGAGACACATTCAATCTGTCAGAGAGACCCGCACAGCCGCTCACAGCGGACTGGGCCCCTGTTTCTCTCTTGCCTGCCTCTCCCTCTCTTCCCCAGCACCCCCCTCCAAGCTGCCCAAGATTTGAAGCCTCTCCCCCTCTGCCGTTTCCATTCGGCCCACCTTTGTGTGGACACTTCCTGGGGGTGGGGTTTGCCAGGACAGGATTTTGCTTCTGGATGAGGCAGGACCCCTGATTCAGAACGGGATCATTCCCCACCAAGGAGCCCGCCTGCCCGTGGCTCCCGACTGAGCTCGCAGCACCAACCACCTCATGAGCCTGTTCAGGCGGCCTCCATGGTCACCGAGTAGACTTTGCAGAACCTCGTGGCTGCCCCGTGTTTTCCTGCCTCTCCCTCGCAAGCTCGGCTGAGGAAAGGGCAGCGCCCCCATGCCTGAGGTGGGGGGAAAGTTCAGCTTGGATTTTTCTTCTCCCACCGTAGCAGCCTTTTCTTCCCTTTTGATCCCTGCTACTGCTGAGCCAGGTCTATGCGGGCATCTGTGGAGGTGCTGAGATCTTCCCTGGGCCCCTTTGTTATCTCCCGCTCCGGCGAATTAGACAGCTGCGAACTGGGGGTCCAAATGCCAAATGCCATCTTCATCAGCAAGTCCCATTTTACAACCCCCAGTTTTGAAATCTTTATTAATGTTTAAGAGGAGATGGAGATTTGGGTGAGCGTGAATTTTACACCTCTCTGTGGCCTCCACAAAGTTGGGCGGCGAAGCCACAAAAGAGTGGAAAATAGTGTGGAAACCCGGACGGGGCCAGAAAGAAACCAGTTGCTAACCCCCTGGCCCCAGGCTCCCAGGTCCCATGTCCCCAGCGAGCCAGGCGAATTTTGTGCTATTTGAGCTGGGGGCAGGATCCCTGGCCATCCCAAGGCTGAGATCAGAATTTGATTTTAAAGGAGCCAGCCAGCGTGCCCTTATTGAGAAATTTTTCGTTTGCTCTTTGAAATGGATTTTTTGGAGGGGGAAACAGACGTGATTCCACCAGGGTCCAGAAGGGTGGGCGGCCAGTGATTGTTTGAGGGGGTTTAAAGTGCCCCTTGTCTCCTGGTACTGGTAAAGTGCCAGGTAGGAACAGGGAAGGAGAGGGCCAGCGACAGCGCTCTGGCTCTTCGGAAACGAATGGAAGAGGAAAGGATGTCTTTGAAGGGGGAGGTTTTCTCTAATCTTTACCTTTATTATTAAGTTTTTGCCTTTATTAGTTTACTCTAGTGTCTCTGTCTCTTAATCTTCGTCTCAATTTTTCTTTTGCAATTTCTCCCCCTTCCCCAAAATAGCCCAAGTTTCCTTCCCTGAATCCAGAAAGAAATAGTTTCCTCTTCTTCTCTACCTCCAACCCTTCTCCCCACTCTTTTCTCTTTTCTGAGACCCTAAAGTCTTTCCTCAGACCCCGTGGGCATCCTCTGACACAGGTTCCCTGCCTAAGCTCCTCAGTGTTCCGCCTTTGTCTCCTAAAGTTTGAGAAGTCCCTACTGCAGCAGCTCCTCAAACGAAATGGGCACCCTCGGAGCTGCCCGCTCTACCATCCACCCTCCAGCCTCCCAGCCCCAGTCAGGGGCAGTCAGCCTGCTAGCCAGAAACCTCTGAGAAAGAAAGAGAAAAAGGCAAGAAAGAAACCAAACTGGGATCTAATTACCTCCCAGCATTCCAAATGGATTCTGTTCTTCAGAATTAAGAAGCCCCCACTCCATCTCCTGCCGCATCTGGGGGTGTGTGTCCTCTGAAATTTTCTCCAGGTTTGTTTTTCTTGCTCCCCAGTCTTCCTTTTTGCTTTCACCCCACTATGCCCCACTGCCTTCTGTAGCCAGAAGGGACCACAAGGGATGGAGAAGGGAAGGGGTCCGCTGCTGTCTCTGGAACACTCCACCCCAGCTCAGCTCCAGGCCCACTCCTCCCGCAGCCCATCTCCTCGCAGCCGGCAGCTGGCTGCCCTCGTTTTATTCCTCGAGGCAAAGCTGTGCGGTCTCACAAGCGAACTGGTCCTCCTCTTCTCTCAGTTTCACAATGACCTTCTCTCAGTGATAATAACAGCTAGGAGAGCCTGAGGGTCTGATGTACATTCCTGATATTTTTATTTTGGGGAGGGAACAGATGCAAAGGTGCTGGTATCCTCAAGCCTCTGGAAGCCTCCCTGTCCCAAATCTCTGACCCACCAGGCCCTGTAGGTCTCTAACCAGGATCTAGAGATCTCAGGACAGATTACTTACAGCCACATTAGGCAGCCTTAATGGTCTCTTTGAGGGCCTGACTTGAGCCCTAATACAGGGCCTGGCTTGGGCATTTTCTTTTCTTGATACTATCAATAAACACAGAAAAAATGGCTCCCACCCTCCATCCTCATCTTTTTTTCCCTTCCTCCAGCCACCAACTCTCCAGGCAGGAGGAAGGATCCTCAGGACATCACAGCCGGAGACTCTATATGTGGCTCCTGTTGCTAGAGGGTAGGGAGGCCACAGACTCCCCCTTCAGCGGGGTCCCAGGAAACCGGCTGCTCCAGCACACCTGGCCTGACTTAGCAGGCCTGGAAGAAGTGCGGGCCTCTCCCTTTCTCATCCCAAATCGGATCCTGTGAGTGGGGAGTGAGAGGGTGTGAGGAAAGCTTTGCCAGACACAGCCACCCTCTCCTGAAGTGGGACAATAGCTGGAAATAATCTCTCACCTTTGTTTCCCCAGTCCCATTGCTTCTCCTGCTGCTTCCAGATGGGAGAAGGCAAAAGCCAAGTAGTCTAACCAGGAAATCACAGGGTTGTGGCTGGCTCTGTGTACACGAAGTTAAGGGAACCAGTTTTCCAAGCTGCCTTTGTAGAAAACAGAGACTAGTCTGCCTTCTATTTTGTCCCCTAAGCCCCGAGTCAGCAGTTAGGCAGAGTTGCAAACACTCCTGCTTTGGGAAATGTCCTGGCGCTCTTTTTGTCTTTCTCCCCCACTGGGAATGGCTCTTGCCAACCCCCCTGCCCCAAATCTGCAGACACCTACATTCTTGGCTCCTGTCTTCCTCCTACAGGCCTTCTCCTCGCCTTCCTGCCCTGCTCACCCCCCCCTAAGAAAACTTTAGCTTTTGTAGCCTTCCTCACTTGTGCCAAGAGCCATAAATCTTGCAGAGCAGAGAGAAACAAACAGGTTTGTTCTGAGTAATAATAATAATAATAATAACCCTCCTCCTTCTCTTCTACCAGTGCGTTGAAAATTAAGACATTCTGCCAGTTCTCGCTTTCTTAGAAGTACAAATGTCCCTATCACCTCTTAGCCCCTTCTGCCTGTCTGGAGGTGAGAATCTCAACAGAAACTTCTCCGTGAAGTTCTTACAGCCCCTCTACTGCCAGCCGTGTCTGGGGCTCGAGCTAAACACAGGGTCCTCCTTTTGTCACCCTCTTCTCAACCCCCTCCCCCTGCAAGATGTTCTGGGTTTTTTAAATCATCGCTCACCGCTTGTTGTCTGTTCTCAAAAAAAAAAAAAAAAAAAGAGGGGGTTGTTAAAAAAAAAAAAGATCTGGCCTGTCCAGCTCCCTCTCTTAGAGACTGAGCCTGGAAATTGGGGTGGAGGGGGGAGGGAGAAAGAATAGAGAGCGCATGGAGGAGAGAAGCTGCAGAGACTGGGAGACTCAGAAGGAGGGAGCCAGAGCCCAGCCACCAGTCCTGGAAGAGTGAAACTACTTAAAAAAAAAAAAAAAGTCCTGGTGTTCCAACTGCGAATGAACGCAGAGGCACCCACACCCCCACCCCAGGCGAGGCTGAGGGAGCCAGAGCCCAGCCACCAGTCCTGGAAGAGTGAAACTACTTAAAAAAAAAAAAAAAAGTCCTGGTGTTCCAACTGCGAATGAACGCAGAGGCACCCACACCCCCACCCCAGGCGAGGCCGAGCCTTTGACTAGGCCTCCCAATGCTCTCTCATATTAGCATAATGGGTCACTAGTGGGCTGTGGGGGGAGCTGTGAACTCCACCCATTTTCCTTGCCTTTGCTGTCCTCTTTCTCCCTGTCCCCCAATCTCAATTTAAAAAATTACCTGTTCTTAAAAAAAAACAAAAACAAAAACAGAATGAAACCAAACACCATCTTACCTTCTTTCCTTCTCATTCTTTTTTTTTTTTGGGGGGGGGGGCATATTTAAAAATGTCCCCCCGCCCCCATCAGCACCATCACCTTTCCTTCTTATCAGGCATCTAAGCTTGCTAAAGGGGGAGAGGTGGGGGGGTGTGGGCTTGTGTGTGAGTGAGTGAGTGAGTGTGTGTCTGTGTGGTTTTTTTTCCCTGTGCAAAAGCAGAGGCCATTGTTACGGAGAGTAGGGCGTACCAGTCTTATAGGGCAAGCACACTGTGGCGGCTTGGCCGTGCCGGAGCCCGGAGCTGGATTCTCGGCCAGCTGAGCCGCCCCAGCACCTTTCGATCTTCTTCTATTTTTTTCCCCGCTCCCCCACCCCCGCCCTCCTGCGCACCCCCGCTCCTAAGCCGAGTGAATTGAAGCGGACGCCGCGCGGCTCCTCTGGCCGGGCTGCCCCTCGGGGTCCCCAGCCGGGGTGGCTTTGGGGGGGGGTGGGGGCGACGCAGCTTTAAACAGTGGTCTTTTTTTCCTTTGCCTTCAAGGAGGGGAGATTTCTCGCCTGCCGCTCGCGCTGGGGCTCGATGTGAATATATATTATGTCTGCCTGTTCTCCCCTCGTCGGTGGCTAAGGTAAGCTGGACTGAAATAGGCTATCAGTTTGTGAATGGCGGAGAGTATGTCTCAATGATTTATGGCCCATATGACTCCAATCTCGGTTCAAGAAGAGTTCACAAGCTTTAAGCTTCCTTCCACGCAGCGACTCTCTCCCTCCCTCCCTCCCTCTCTCTCTCTCCCCCTCTCTCTTCCTGCTTCTCTCCTTTTCTCCTCTTTTCTTACAGCAGTCAGATCCAGGCAGGGCTCAGTGTTCCCCCGGCTGCTGAGAAGAACCTAACCTTTCTCTCTCTTCCTTTCGTGTTCTTCTATTTTTCTTCCTTCCATTAATTTTTTTTTTACGTCCTGGAAGGTGGTCTATCTCCTGTCCTGGAGCTTCTCCAGCTATTGTTACCTTCTTCAACCCTCCCTGGGGTGCGCCTGGCAAGGTGGGGTTCTTGAGTGGGGGCTCACCTCCCTTCTCCAGCCAGACCCTGGGGGGAAGCCGGGAGCCATCGGCTCCCTCCCTCCCTCCCTCCGAGAAACCATATGGAGCCTGAATTTTTCCAACATGGAGGCAAGGGAAATAGACATGTTTGGCTTAGTAGAGCTGCTCCCCACCCCCTCTTCTCCTGGATCCCAGATCTCGGATCCCTTCTGCACCTTTACCTCTTTCCACTGTCCCTTCAGCCAGGCCTTGGGGCCCTCCAGTCCGGAGCCCGGCCAGGCAAAGTCCCGAAGTGGAGTTGCTAAGGCGCTTTTTTAATTCGGTTACCTCCAGCGCCCAAACTTGCTGCAGCCCGCGGGGCTCGGCCCTCGGCCGGTCCGGTCTGCTGGAAACCTGCTGCCGATAACCGTTTTCGTATCCCGATCGCTTTCTCTTCGCCTCCTTGGGCCAGCGTAGCGGCTGGCAGCTCGTCGCCAGCCATCGCGGCAGCCGGCAGCATCGGGTGAGACAGCCCAGCGGCGGCCGGGGGCTACCCCCGTGCACAAACCTTCCTAGCCCTGTCTCACCGCCGGCGGAATCTCCATTCTTTCCTATCACGTATCTGGCTCCTTCACTTCTCACACTCACCTGGCCTTGGTCCTGCGATGGTTTGGGGTTTATTGCAGGGGGAGCGACAGGAATTTCGGCTCCAGGCATCTAGTCAAATTATTGTTTTATTATTTTTATCATCATCATCATCATCATCATCATCATCATCATCATCATCATCATCATCATCATTGCTGTAACAATTATTTAGACTAAATAAATCCAGGGCCCAGCCAGCCAACCCTCTCCAACGCTTTTATTTCATTCTCTTCTCTATTAATAACAAACTTAACTGATGCTTGTTAATTAATTCCCCCTTCAGCCAGGGCTGCCCAGAAGCTAATTTTGGTTAAATCATCAGAGGCTAATGGTAATAATAATAAAGGGATTGGGTCAGCCTGGTCAATTGAACTCCAGTTCTCCATGGAAGGACCTGCTGCTTTGCAGACCCATGTGTATTTCCAGAAACAAATTCTTCCCAGAAACCAATCGGAACTCAGGGCTGCACCAGCTCCCTTTGAGTACAAATCTGTGCCATTAAGAAGGGGATTTATGTGTGGGAGGGACTTCCTTCACCTGCACTCCTTTTATTTCCTTATTTTTAGTTTCTTTGGAGTTGACCAGCTAGGCTGAATGAGATTTTAGTTTTACAAACACATTTGTCAGAAGAGAGGGTCAGTCTGGAGGCTTTCTGAAAAGTGTTGAGGGGTTGGGGAAGATGAAAAAACATGCAGTCAGAAGTTTCAGAATAAATACACAAAATCCTACAACAGCTTGAATCTTTATTTTTCTGCTACACTTTTAAAAGGCTATGTTAAAATAGTGATTGCGTATATGTATGTATTTTTTGCCTCCGAGAACCTCAGTAAACAGGGAGTACTCTCTGTTTCCAACCCAATATTGTTCAAGTTGCTTTGTTGATTTTTTTCCTCTGGAATAATTTTCTCTTTTAGGAAGTACTTTTTCCATCTCTGTAGAAAAGTCCAGCAGTTATACAATTTCTTTTTTACTTTTGGAGAAATCAAATAAAACTGAATGTCAAGGAAAGGGTGGGAAAATATCAGTGAAAAAAAAAGAAAGAGGTGGGGGGAGAGACCTGAGCCAAATGGTCACAGCACCAACAGGCTGGGTCTAGGAAATCAAAACAATCCTGCTCCATTTGGGGGCCCAACAGGGGCCGCTGGCGGCCAGGTCCCAGGCTTGGCTGAGCAAAGACAGGAACTGGAGGTGGTGGTACCTGCAGCAGGGCCACAGATGGAGGGGGACTGGTTCCACTGGCTCTGGAGGTTAAAAATCTTCAAGAAGTTTCTAGGTCAGGCTGTTGTCTTCATGGGGGTGGTGGGAAGAGAGGATACCTCACAGGGGAAGGTTTCCTGCTGAACTTGCTTCTCCTTCCTGTTTCTTTCAAAGATCCTCTGGTGTTCATCCAGGCTAGACTTTGGTTGGGTGAAAGAGACTTACACAGACCTGGAGGGAAAGAAAGGAATGAGTCACAGAGGCTTCTCAGCTCGGAGGAGGGTGTTGATGATGCCTTTATTTTGGAGTCTCCTAGTGCGCCCTCCCTTGAGCCACCCTATCACAGAGTTGTGGGGGGAGGTAAGGAGAAGGAGTAGGAGAGATCATGGGCTAATGCACGGGCAGGAGGAAAGCAATGACCCTTGTAGTAGTAGGCTTCTGCACCTAGGCAGTCCCCAAAGGAGTGCAGTCCTTATTTTTTAAGTGGAAATGAAAACTAGTGAGCTTTTTTCTTTAAAATTAAAGCGTTGAGATAAGAAACATCCATTTCAGGTCAGGGACACAGCCTCAGCATCTGCTCTGGAAATGTTGGGGAGGGGAGAAGAAAAAACCCTATTGATGTCAGTTCCCTTTTCAGTTCCTAAGATGGATTTGAGCCCCAGTCCTCTTCTCCCCCTTGTGTCTCTTCTCTCGCCCCGCAGGTCAGCCGCTCGGAACAGACCCGAGAGGAGGGGGGCAGAAAGGGGAGGGGGGGGTCCGGCCTGTCACGTGACCCCCAGGGGTGCCAATGTCCGGTCGTGAGGGTACCAGGCCCTTGCAAGTTGCCACCCACTGCCCGGGCCTCGCCCAGCGATGCAGAAAGCCACCTACTACGACAACGCCACGGCTGCGCTCTTCGGAGGCTACTCCTCATACCCTGGCAGCAATGGCTTTGGCTACGACGGCACCCCCCAGCCCCCCTTTCAGGCCACCACGCACCTGGAGGGCGACTACCAGCGTTCAGCGTGCTCGCTGCAGTCCCTGGGCAACGCCGCCCCGCATGCCAAGAGCAAGGAGCTCAACGGCAGCTGCATGAGGCCCGGCCTGGCCCCCGAGCCCCTGCCCGCCCCGCCCGGCTCGCCCCCGCCCAGCGCCGCACCTACCAGTACCACTAGCAACAGCAATAACGGGGGCGGACCCAGCAAAAGCGGCCCCCCCAAGTGCGGGCCCGGCTCCAACTCCACCCTCACCAAACAGATATTCCCCTGGATGAAAGAGTCGAGGCAAACATCCAAGCTGAAAAACAGCTCCCCCGGCACAGGTACCAGCTCCCTTTTTCGTTGTCAGCTTTTGTGCAGGCCTGGAATGTCACTGTTATTCTAGCACCCAGCCCCGAGGCGCCCACGAGGCGGCCCAGGAACAATATTAGGTAGAGGCGGCACATTTTCGGTATCCCCCACCACCTGATGACCCCTGACCCTGCCAACACCCTCTCCCTATAGCCACCCTCCACCTGAGCTTCTGAGAGCTCCAGAAAACTGGGCGCTGCCGGGAAGACCCAGAGTCATCAGCGACTGATCATTAAGTGTGATTACTCTGGGTATTAATCACAATCTCTCGGGTCGTCTGGAGTCCCGGCCTCCAGCACGGCAGCCTCCTCGTGCCACATTTTGGGGTCCTGCCCACGAGTGTCCAAATTGCCCCCAAGGGTTCTCCTCAGTCATCCACCCTGTCCACAGGACAGGGGTAGGGGGAATATCTTCCCAGACCTGGAATTGGGATAAGGAGGAGAAAGCGCGCCCACAAATCCAGCCCTAAATAAATGGCCGTGCTGCTCTGTCTGCGTGACATGATCAAATTTTCATAAGCTGGGGCAGCGAGAGGAGAACAGGTCTCTTAATAAATGCCACTATTATAGAGTGAGGAGGCGGGGACACGAGGGGGAGGGCGGCGGGGGCTCAGAGTCCAGGCCTGGATTTATTAAGAAACGATGCATTCAATTTCGGCGTGTTCAGTAATTATCTTTTATTTCATTTTCTCCCCTTCCCACTCCTCCCCCTCGGATCCAGCAGAGGGCTGCGGCGGCGGCGGCGGAGGAGGAGGAGGCGGCGGCGGCGGCGGGGGAGGGGACAAGAGCCCCCCGGGGTCGGCAGCGTCCAAGCGGGCGCGGACGGCTTACACGAGCGCGCAGCTGGTGGAGCTGGAGAAGGAGTTCCACTTCAACCGCTACCTGTGCCGGCCGCGCCGCGTGGAGATGGCCAACCTGCTGAACCTCAGCGAGCGCCAGATCAAGATCTGGTTCCAGAACCGGCGCATGAAGTACAAGAAAGACCAGAAGGCCAAGGGGCTGGCCTCGTCGTCTGGAGGCCCCTCTCCCGCCGGCAGTCCCCCGCAGCCCATGCAGTCCACGGCCGGCTTCATGAACGCCTTACACTCCATGACCCCCAGCTACGAGAGCCCGTCCCCGCCCGCCTTTGGCAAAAGCCACCAGAATGCCTATGCGCTGCCCTCTAACTACCAGCCCCCTCTCAAAGGCTGCGGTGCTCCGCAGAAGTACCCCCCGACCCCGGCGCCCGATTACGAGCCCCACGTTCTCCAAGCCAACGGGGGCGCCTACGGGACGCCCACCATGCAGGGCAGCCCGGTGTACGTG
The DNA here is from genome assembly GCF_000696425.1 of Galeopterus variegatus. NCBI lineage: Eukaryota > Metazoa > Chordata > Mammalia > Dermoptera > Cynocephalidae > Galeopterus > Galeopterus variegatus. The sequence goes on along the minus strand of NW_007726561.1, from coordinate 182,270 downwards.
GGCGGGTGCGGCTACGCGGACCCGCTGCCGCCCCCTGCCGGCCCCTCCCTCTATGGCCTCAACCACCTCTCCCACCACCCCTCGGGGAACCTGGACTACAACGGGGCGCCCCCTATGGCCCCCAGCCAGCACCACGGACCCTGCGACCCACACCCCACCTACACAGACCTCTCCTCTCACCACGCGCCTCCTCCTCAGGGTAGAATCCAAGAAGCGCCCAAATTAACACACCTGTGATGGGAGAGGAAGGACGGAGGGGCGAGGTCAAGGGCGAGGGGTGGGAAGTGGGAGGCTGTGGAGCCCTGGGGGCAGCCTGGGGGTCTGAAAGAGGGGGTAGGGAGGGTCGCCAGGCTTCCAGGACAGAAGAGGCCTGGAGCTCCTTCCCCTCCCCTCCCCCTCGCCTGAGAGGTTGCTTTTGAGTCCTCCACCCCTTGTTCCATCTGCCTGCCAACCCATCGGAAAGGAATCCACAGCAGATTGGAGATGACCCCATCAACCCGAGGGCTGCAGCACTACCAAGTTGGAATTCTACGCTGGGGAGTACGGTAGAGGAAGATAAGATAGGAAAGCAAGGCAGAGAAGCACATTAAAAACAAACAAACAAACAAACAAACAAAAAAACAACAGATGAGATGGCTAGGCCGTCAATAACCAACCAACCAACTTACCTTCCATCTCTGTGGGTAATTCCCCCACATCTTGATTTTTTTCCCCTTCAGTTCTCCTTAAAACAAGAAGAAAACACATTTCAAATTCAAGGGCACAAAGCACCACCACTTCCCACTTCCTTGAAGCCTCAAATTTGCTCCCATCTATTTGAGGGTTATTAGGGCACCCCCTTCATTGCTAGCCCTATGTTTTTTTTGCACCACCCCCATCAATTACAGTTTTCAGAGGGCTCAGGAATAATAAGAGATCCTGAAAGAGCTACTTATATTATAAATATATATTTTTTTCTTTTAAGGAAAAGTTAGGCTGGGGCAGGCAAGTTATCAGGACTGAAGACTGGCCCATTTTGTCGCTTCCCCACTCAGCTCCATGTCCATCCCCTTCATTCCACAGAAATCAATCGGTGACACGAGGTTCTACACTTTTCTTTTCTTCTGTTGCTCTCTTGACTTAACGTGAAAACAGGGTATATTTGAACAAACTGTCTGTCCCAGGCAGGGGCTGCAGCTGGGCCTGTATGCCTTGCTCAGCCTCCTGACAGGACACTTTTCTTGCACTTAGAGTTTACATTTTAATGGATATGAAAACAACTGTGAGAGGTGCCTGGGCCTGCAGAAGTCCAGCATCGCTCAAAAAGCGTGTGTTCTAGTGAACATTTTCATATATATTTATTGGTTATAGCCTGTTAAAATATTTTCTTTTTTGTATTATTTATCCCCCCTACATTATGTATTTATATGAGGGAAAAAAGAAAAAAAAAACTGTACTTTTTTGGTATTTACTTGTTATAAAGGACATTGTGTTTCCTGTCATGTAAAACCAGCTATTTTAGTTATTATCGTACTCTAGAAAAGAGCTGTAGATTTATGTTACACTCGTACTTATGAGCAATTGTAATTAGTTCTAAAAGGCATGAACTCGGCTCCTAATCGTCACTGTATAGTCCTGAATTTGTAGAATTAGAATTAATTCCCTCTTGGAACTTTCTTTGTTCTTCTGTAGTTACTTTTTTTTCCTTACTTAAAAGGGGTTGTCTGTCAAACAATTCTTGAATAAACTTTCTGTTATCAATTTTATCTTGTTCTGGTGGTCCAATTTAGATAGCAGAGCAACGCTGCTGGCTGCCAAATTTCCCCCAAGGGAAAGAGAACACTGAAGACCCTTTCCTGGCCTTTTTGTGCACACTGTTCAGGCCTCTATTTCCCCCTCGATGTGTCTCAGGTTTAAATACAGTTTTTGTCACTCACAGGAGCCTGGGACATTCTGCCAACTTCTTTAGCCAAGGTTTAAGTAACAAGTTGCGGGGAGGAGGACTCTTGAGGGCTCTCCATAGGTCTTTCTGTTTTGGCCTCTTTGCCTCTCAGTTTTTCTCATTCATTGACCTTTTGTCTGCTGGCTCCTTTGGCCACAACCTCCGCGAACCTACCGTCCCCCCCCCGCCCCAACAACAAAATCTGGCCGATTACTGCTTCTTCCAAGCAGCCTAAACTTCACAGTCCTCTTCCGGAGCTACAAAGAAGTCGTCACGTGACCCGATGCCCAACCACCATTGGGCCTAAAATGAAAACAAAGGAAAATGATTAATCTGGAAAAAAAAAGAAAAAGAAAAAAAGGCCTAGACTTCTCAGGTCAAACCTTAAAATTGCAGTGAAATTAAATCACTAAATAAAACTGGGGCGGAGGGAGAAGAGGCTCATTGATTTCCCCTGCCAGGGAAAGGGGAGAGGAAGGTGGGAGAAGCCGCTGGATCCAAGCGTAAATAAAATGGTCCCCAGGCTAATGTGTGGCTGTTTCCACGATCCTTGGGAAAACTTCATTTCTTAGTCGTGGTTCCATAAAAGTTTTATCACATTGGAGCGAGGATAGAGAGGGTCTGTCAAAGATGAAATGTCACCGCCGTGTCGCTGGAGCCGATAAGAGCGAGGAGACAGGGCGGCTGAAATATGGAGCTAATTCGTTGAAAGGGAAGCGATGGCTGCTTGCTGAAGAGTTGCATAATTCTAATTGTAAGCGATGCGCCCGCATTGCTTAATTAGGAGCATATATTTGGTGGGAGTGATGGGGGGTGGGGAGTGAGAATTGTTCCAGGCCCTCGGCCTTAAAGCGAGGGCTGATTTTCATTTTTATGTTGCATCCTGGCAGTCCAAGGTTAGTAATTATCGTCTTTATGCAACAATAAATAACAATAAAAAAGCAACCTGAATTCTACATCGACACCCCCGCCCCCCACCAAGTAGGGTTTTAACTGGACTCGGCTCATCCAAGCAGCAAGCAATCTAGCATTGGGTCAGGCTATAATTTAAAGGCATAAGAGCGTGCAAAGTTTGATTGGGATCAAACAACGCTCAAGGGTCTTTATTTCTTTCTCTCTTCCTCTTCTCTGAATAACATTTTCTGAATGATGTTAACTAGATGAAGCGCCATGTTTGGCTCTGGGGGTGGATGGATTGCTTATTTACGTAGAAGGAACGAGGCAGGCCAAGAGAGAAAATTTAGGTCGAATTTGAAAAACAGCTTTCGCTTGAAGCTGGAATTGTAAACAAGAAAAATAAAGGACAAGTTGATTTGGTGTTCTCTACCTTTCTCTCTGTGAGATTCCAGGCGCTCAGCTAAAGTGTCCAACAGACATGGGTAAAATATTTGCTGGAAGATTCGCAGCAGGACAAGGGGGCGGGGGAGGGATGTCTCTGGGAAGGAGGGCTCTCTTGGTCCCTTTTAACACCTAAGTTTTCCGCTGTTCACTAATCTGGCCATAAAATCTGTCAGCGAGTTAGAGAGAGCTGTATTTCCTGCAGGGACATTCTCGGCCCGAGTGGTCGAGAGAAGTGCTCCATTCTGCAGTCAGCTGGAGAAGCTGTTGCAAAACTTACAGAGGTGCTCACGGGGGTGGCCAGAGAGAGAAACCTCTCTCAGGCCTCACCGTGCAATTTCCAGACAGTTACAATTTGGATTCTTGCGTGTGCACCCCCCACGCACATCTCCAAATGGCGAACATTGTTTTCTTTGGAGCCGCCTTGCGCACAGCCATCTCCGGCCAGTTTGCCCAGTTCGGAGCAGCAGTCTCGGTTCTGAGCCCTTCAGAGTCCACCACCCCCGCTCCGCGCTCCTCCGCCCCCACCCTTTCACTCAGACTTCTCTGCCCTTCTTTTTAAATACTCACCACCACCCACGCGGATGTTACATTGACAGAAAGTTTCTAGTTGCAGCTCGCGGCTGAGTTGCCATTTCTCTGCTAACCATCCTCCTCCTCCTGGCTGGGCGGCAGAGACGAGGAGGGGGAGGGGAGGCCAGAGCCGTGGGAGTTCTCCAGGCAAACTTTCCACCCAACTTAGCGTCTTCCCTCTGTCCCCATTTCCCATCTGTTTCCCAGCTCTCCCAGAATCACCTTTCTCTTCTGCCACCCCGCCCCCCCCCCTTTTAAGGGATGTGGAATTTCGGCTGTTCCCTCTGCTTTCCCAAAGAGCCAAATTCTTTGATGCAATCGGAGGGAGCTGTCAGGGGGCTAAGATTGATCGCCTCATCTCCTCTCTGTCCCTCTGACCCACTTATTTAAAAATCTCCCCCTCCCCATCTACTTTTCATTTTCTGCTTTGAGGCCTAGTTTCTCACCAATTGCCTGGGGCTCTGAGTCTTGGGCCCCCTCCCTCTAGTAAATCACAGCACTCCCTAAAGTTCAGACTATATCTTGGTCCCTTCAAAATAAAATAAATTTAAAAACAATTTTCCCCAGGGGCAGAAATGGTATATCATCTCTGTGGTTGTTACTTCCACCCCCTCCATCTTCAGGGAATTCTTTATTTCCAGGGATTTTTTTTTTTTTTTTTTAACTAGCACAATGACAAAAATGGGAGGAAGAATCTCTTTGTCCTAAAGGGAAAATCTCCCCCTTCCTACCCCACATCGACCTGAGCTTCAGGAGAGCTCTAAGTTAAATCAATGGCTACCTTGGTTTTCATTCATGTCCCTGGATATAGATATAGATGCAGGCTTGAGGCTTAAGTGGGTACATATGTTTCTTGGACCCTGCCTCTTGGAGGAGGAGTGTCACGGAAGAGTATAGATGCCCTTAAGTGAGGAAAGCAGGCGGACATAAGGGGCAGGGGCAGTGCAAACACTGGGCAGAGAAGGAAACCCAGGCCACGTGGCTATGGAGGCCACAGGCCCCAAGTGCCCCTCACCACCTATCTCCCTCCTCTGTGCCAGCCTGGGAGTGCTGCCATTTTCCAAGATCTAGCTGTTGCTTTTGAAGGGTGGGATGGGGATAGTGGTGCTGATGATTGTAAATCTCTTTTCCTTATTTGCACCTTAACACTGACCTTTCCCACAGAGTGGAAGCCTCCTCTTCCTCCCACATTTAGATCCTCACCCGTTTTTCTTCGGCGGGGAGAGGGGAAGAGAACGCTGGTGGCCGTGTAAAGAAAAGCATTGATTTACTCTAATAAATATATTTGGGAAAGAGGAAGTTGTCTCCCTTGGATTTTCTGTTTCCCGGGCTCCCATAACCTCCCATCCTCTGAAGGGATTGAGGAAGAGGTTCCTCTAGGTTTTCTGGAGAAAGGGAGGCACTGGGGAGAAAGAATGCGAGGCACGGGTGTAGGAATGGGGGGCTCATGGTGTCCAGGTCGTGGTCCTCTGGAGTTTTTGAATCAATTAAAGCAAATAATGCTCTCTGTTTTCCACCAGGCCCAGACGAGTGATTGGCCAAGGCCGGTCCCGTGACCACGAATTCCCTGCAATTTCGCCAGAGTCCTGGGTTTAATAGAGAGAGTCCCCATACGCTTGTATTTATCAGCAATATACAATTATAAAAGCCCAAAATTTAAAAAAAGAGAGAGCGAAATCCCCTCCCAAAATCGCTCCATCACATAAACCTGGGGGGGGCAGGAGGGGGGGTCCCTTCCGATCCTCCCTCCTGACGCCCCCCCCAGCAGGCCCCCTCCCCCACCATTGAAAGCCATGAATTTTGAATTTGAGAGGGAGATTGGGTTTATAAACAGCCAGCCATCGCTCGCCGAGTGTCTGACTTCCTTCCCCGCTGTCTTGGAGACATTTCAAACTTCATCAATCAAGGAGTCGACATTAATTCCTCCTCCTCCTCCTTTCGAGCAAACCTTCCCCAGCCTGCAGCTCGGCGCCTCCACCCTTCAGAGACCCGGGAGCCAAAAGCAAGCCGAAGATGGGCCTGCTCAGCAGCCGCTGCCGCCGCTCCCCGCCGCCCCCCCAGCCCCCGAGTTCCCCTGGATGAAAGAGAAGAAGCCGGCCAAGAAACCCAGCCAATCCGCCACGTCTCCTTCCCCGGCTGCCTCCTCCGTCCCGGCCTCCGGGGTCGGATCGCCTGCAGGTCGGTAAGCGCGGTGGGGGTGGGGTGAGGGGCAGCTAAGCGAGAGGGGGAGAAAGAGCCATAGGGGAGGTAAGAAGGTGGCGAGCCTGTTGGGATTCCTTGCCCCGTCCATTCTCGGGATGGGGAACCAGAATATCCCGCTGGGGTTCAGGCCTGGCCGCTGCTAGCAATTTTTTTTTTTTTTTTTTTTCTACAACAGATTTTGGAAGCTGGCTGGGGAGGATCTTTTTAGATTGAGGTTTTCGCCCGTATCTGTGTAGGGGAATGAGTGTGTTGTTGCTGGGGTTGAATCAGGGGGCAGAGAACGATGCGATCCTCCATCCCCTAACCCTAGGAGAAGAGGAATTTGAGGAAGGAAAAGGGGCGAAGAGCGATCTTTATGAACCTTCTCCCCGGGTGGAGTTGGAAAGGTTTGAATTGAGGGGTCCACTAAAAGGACTTGGGAGGGGAGCTGTGAGGTTCTGGGCGCAAAAGGGACCCGCTCCCCGCCCCCTGCGTGGCCCGTGGGCGGCTTTGACAGCTCTGCGCTGACCCGGGCCGGCTGTGCCAGCGAGGGAGGGAGCGGAAAGAACCGAAGAGCATTGAGAACCGGTCGCCCTCGGAGGGCGAGGGGAGGAAGGGGAGACTGCTGATACTGTTTTTGGCCGATGGGGTAGTCTTTATCTCAGCCGGACTGAGGCTGGGCTGAAGACACGGCCGGCTGTGACGCCAAGTCTGCTTTCCCTACAGATGGTCGGGGACTGCCGGAGGGCGGCGGCGGGGCGCGCAGGCTGCGCACGGCTTACACCAACACGCAGCTGCTGGAGCTGGAGAAGGAATTCCATTTTAACAAGTACCTGTGCCGGCCGCGGCGCGTCGAGATCGCGGCCTTGCTGGACCTCACCGAGAGGCAGGTCAAAGTCTGGTTCCAGAACCGGCGCATGAAGCACAAGCGGCAGACTCAGCACCGAGAGCCGCCGGACGGGGAGCCCTCCTGTCCGGGCGCCTTGGAGGACACCGGCGACCCCGCCGAGGAGCCCGCGCCCAGCCCAGGCGGCGCCTCCGCCTCGCGGGCGGCGCGGGAAGCCTGCTGTCACCTGCGCGAGGTCGCGCCGGGGCTCCCGAGCGTCCCGGGCGCACGGCCGTTGGCCTCTCGCTTGGAGGGGGCGGGCGCGCCGAGCTCTGGCTGCGCACTGCGCGGGGCCGGCGGGCTGGAGCCTGAGCCATTGTCAGAAGACGCCTTCCCGGAGCCGCAGGGTTCGCCTTTCCTGCCCGACCTCAACTTCTTCGCGGCCGAATCCTGTCTTCAGCTCTCCGGAGGCCTCTCCCCCAGCCTACAGAGCTCGCTCGACAGCCCGGTCCCCTTTTCCGAGGAAGAGCTGGACTTCTTCACCAGCACGCTCTGTGCCATCGACCTGCAGTTCCCCTAACCCGCTTTCTCCTCCCGGCCCTTTCGACCCCTGCCCTCCTTGGTCTTCTGCGGGAAAAATCGAGCCTCCCCCACCGCCCAGTCGCATAGAATTCTTTACGTGTTTTGCTAAAATTCAAATATTAATGAATTAGTGTTTAATCCACTACCTTTCTTTTTTCTCTAAAATATCGGACACTTGGCGTCTTTTTAAAATCACCCAGAAAAATTCCGTTTGGTAGACTCTTTCCAACGAAATCTCAGGAATAATTAAATTCTAGGGGGCTTTCTTAAAAAGAACTAGAGGGACCTATTTCCTTTTTTTTTTTTTTTTTTAAGTTTTAGACCGTAGACTATTTATTAAAATTCTTTAATAATAGGAAAAGGGGAAAGTATTTATTGTACATTATTTTCATAGATTAAATAAATGTCTTTATAATACTAAAACGAGTGTTTGTGTTGGGACCCAGCCCCTTTTCCCGCGTCCCCGAGGCCGGTCTTCACTCGTCCAGGACTGGTGCGAGGTTGGACGTGTTTAGCAGCGATGTGGTGGCAAAGACCCCTGGGCTGGCGAAGTCCGGGTGGTACAAAGGTGGCCCCGAGTGGTGACCGTTTCTCTGCCCGGGGATCCCAGAAGAGTCGGGGGATTGCTGCAAGCTCAGTGGCCTCCCCGCTCCCCCAACAGACGGCCTTTGGCCCTGAGCGGGTGTTCCCTGGGCCTCGTAGAAATAAATGTGGGCGCGTGGAGCAAAGGGGTGCAAGGAGAGGAGGCCTGAGGACAGACTTCAGAGTGGCGGCGGGGACGCAGAGGTTTAGCTGAAGTGCCCTAGGGCTTCCCCGGCTTCTCGCTCCAGTGCCCGAAGCCGAGTGCGGGGGCTTTCTCGGCGGAGCTCAGGAAGCCTGGGGACGCGGGGCCTGGGGCGTGGGCCGGGCCTCCTTGGAGCTGCAGGCGCCTAAGGGGTTTTCTCTGCAAGCAGGGCCCCGTGCCCAGGGAAGATAACTGGCCTCCAAGTGGGCAAGAAAAGGGGCAGGCCGAGAAAGGTGGCGCGGCCGGGCACAGATGTCCTTCGGTGCCCGCAGTCACCCTGGGGCTCCTGGCGTTGGGAGAACATGGGAGGAGCAGCAGGGGGACAAGGCCAGAAAGGCTCGGGCGGCGTCGGGAGGCACTCGGCCTACGTGCCGAGAAGGGGGTCGAGGGGAGCGGGAGCGAGCAGGGTGCTCAAAATGGCGCTGGGGCCGGGCGGCCGGGAGGACGAGCGAAGACACGGTGGCCGCCATGACAGCCGCTCCGGGATGCGCGGGCGCCCCGGGGATCCGCGCCCGCCCTCCACTTCCCCTGCCCCGGCTTCCAGACGCGCGGCAGGGAAGGGAGCCCGGGAGTCTGCATTCTTTGGGTGGGTTTTTTTGCTTGTTTGTTTTTGTTTTTTCCTGGCCTGTTTGTTATTTTTAAAATGAGCCTTAAGGAAGCGACGGAGGCGAGATGGACGGAGAGTCCGCGTGGGGGTGGGCACGGGAGGGGGCGGGGGGCGCCCCGGGACGGCCGCGCCGACTCTCGCCTGAGACCCTTCGCTCTGGCTCTGGGATCTGAAGCCCGGCCAGAGCCTTCCGCACGTGCAGACCCACCTGTCTTTGCCAACAACTTCATTTTCCGTCTCAACACCGTGTCCTATCCCCCACCGCACCCTGCCCGGCTCCTTGTAAAGCTGGTAAGCGGGAAGCCAGGATGGATCTCCCCCATCTGCCTCCTGGTTCGTTCTCGGGAACGTGGAGATTTAAAGGGCCCTGGAAAGCCATCCATCCTCCTTAGGTTTATTTAATATTTCTCCCGCTTAGAAACAGACACCGCGGGGTTACCTCCCTGGCAGATGCTGCCATTCTCTAAAAGCGGTTTATTTCCTGGGCCTCTCAGACTTTCCCCCAGACCAACAGACGGGGACCTGGAGTGCCAGGCACCGAGAGGCAGCAACTGTCATGATAAGCCAGGAGCCAGCATAGGTTGTGACATACAGGACTAGACAGGGCCATTGCTTTTTTAACTGGTCCCTCAGTGTGAGAACTACACGCATTTTTTTCAGCTGGAACTTAATCCCTCAAACTGTCTTAATATAGCACTCGTCTCTTGCATTAAATAATCTTATGTCATGTTAAATTGCACTTATTTCTCTCATAAATAAATTAATATAGAACAATTAGATGTGCTATTATAATAATATCATGTACCTTATTAGTTTATTTTCCCTCATAAAATATATAGGTGTGAAATAAATTCAATATATTAAAGTAATAATACACAGCTTATTGGTTTGTGTGTTTATTTTCCTCATAAATAAGTGAATATACAATATATTAAAATCACACTATACATCTCATTGGGCTGTGTGTTTATTTCTCCATAAAATATGCCCACAGGCAGTGTTTAACATCTTAAAAATCACAGCACACAAGCCATCTCTACACTAGCAAAATGAAAGAGACATTTCAGTTGGGGCTTTGATTTCTACAGGCAACCAAACCAGATAATTTGGTCTAATTAAAAATGCTCTTGCAGCTATAGCAGGTTGTTATGAAGATTAAGAATACCAGAAGGATCTTACTAATTGCCCACCTTCCAGCTTTCTTTGGTCAAAAGTAGAGCACCCTTCATCAATGCCAAAAAAAATGCAGGATCTGCTCTGCTGGAGAGAATTCCCTTCCTGGGATCATGGTCTGCAATACTCAGGGGCCTCTGAGGCTCCAGTTCTCTCCAGCCTGGCTGCTCCATAGGCCAGCAGCATCAGCACTATCTGTGAGCTAGTTAGAAATGCAGACTCTTAGGCCCCACTCCAGACCTACTGAATGAGAATTTGCAATTTAACAGCTCCCCAAGTGATTTATATGCACATTAAAGTTTGAGTAGTACTGCTAAATTACAGTGCCACCTTGCTTCCTGTCTTCCTCCATGCTTAAGAATGTTTGACCCAGTTTACCAGGCCACTTCCTTCCAACACTCCCAGGCTGAACCAGTGGCCGAAAGGGCAGGGAATCTCAGCTCCTGCCTGAGGCTGCATCAGCTCTGATACCTCTCTGCCAAAGTGAATGAAAAGCCAGGAGTGTCCAGCCAAAGGCTCAATCTACCTGTTTAGATTCAGGTACTTTGGTATCCTGGGCATAAGAAGTTCCTAATCCAGAGAATCAAGAGGTTTGGCATTTCCCTTAGCTGATTATTGGACAGGAGTTGGAACTCTTTTTACAGGAAACACACAAGCCTTTTTGTCTTTCCTTTCCCAAAGTCACAAAACACCATCTCTGATGACACCCCAGCAGAACAAAGAGGCGGTGCATTTCTGGAAGGAAATAACTCCCATCTTCAATCTTTCCACCCAAGTTCAAGTTGAAGGGAATGCCTGGCAATTTAGGATTCAATAAGGATTGGGATTCAGGATGTCTGTGTTCCAAATTAGCTCCTTTTGCTACTTTCATCCCTGGGGGTCATCCTCTTTAGTCAGAGTTCTCCCAGTTGTCTATAGAGAAGGAAAGGTAAGAAGAGTGTTCCCAGGTGGGGCAGCAGACCCTCCCAAACCCCAGTGGTGGCAGATTAGAGGGCAGTACCAGGCAGATGAGATCACTTATCCCATCCTGATTGGGGCAAGGCTCCTCTTGGGTCAGAACTGCAGCACACACTGGTTATAAATTGGCTGTGGTTGGAGTGGGAAGGTTTTACTGCAGCCCAGAAAGCTGCTGGTCAGTCTGCCCTGCTCTTGGTGAATCATTCTTTTAAGAAGAATGGCCCATTAATATTATGGTGAAAGCAAAGGACCATTAGATTGAGGAATTGCTTACAATCCTGATAACCCTGAGTCATTAAAAAAAAAAAAAAAGTTAACTCATGCCTGGGCAAGTCCCTTCACCTTTCTGGACCTCAGTTTCTCTATCTGTGAAATAAATGGAAGAATTAAATACCTCTAATGTACTCTGTGTTAATATGTGCCAAAAGTATATTTGTAAGTCTTTGCAAACAATGTACTATGCATTTATATGGCCAGTGTCATGTACTCTTAAGTGACTATTAGTGTTTGACAATAAACCATCTCCCATGTATCTGGTGGAGCCATTTTAACAAATTTTAACTTGAATTTTTACACAACAATCATGCCCCAATCATTATTTCAGTGAGTAGGGAGAGAAATCTTTCCAATAAGCATGTAATTGGTTGCAGAGCTGTGTGCCAGGTGCTAGGTATTCAATAAATATGAGTATTAAGCAGTATTCTAGCCAAAGTGCTGGCACGTTAGCTCAGTTGGTTAGAACACCAAGGTCAAGGGTTCTGATCTCCATACAGGCCATCTGAAAAAAAAAGTGTCCTAACTAAGTTTTCCTCTGGCTTTCATTCTCTGCCACCTCCCCCAACAGTTGGTTATGTTTACTCTTGTCTAAAAAAAGAGTTGGCCAATTAATATAAGAGCCACAAAACTTCTTTTACATGATGTACTAGACTTTAAAAGTCCCCTTTAGGCAGGTTTTATCTGGTTGCTGGGGGATCAGAGCATAACAGACACAAATTCTGAGTCTCCCTAAACAGCCCTGCTGAATTCTCCTATCCATCTCTCCCCCAAGTCAAGTCTCTGATGAGCACTCATCGGCCCCACTGCACATATTCCTGAAATACACTCTGTGTCTAAGGTGTGTCCTCAGTTTGAAGGTGGCCTCTAGAGCCCCACTTCGTCCCCTTTGCCTGCTGGGGCTGGTAGAGCCCAGCTCCTCCACTGACCTCTCCAGCCTAGCTCTGCCTGCCCCTCTTCTGCCCCCAGCCCCCATCCCTCTCTCAGCATCAGTGGTGAGGCAGATATTTAGTACCTGAAGGAACTAACAACCATCTTAAAACCTTCAATTCTCAATCACTGCAGAAAAATCAGTCTTGGACAGTCATTCAGATCCAATTTCAGCCAGATCAGTGTTTGATAAAGGTTTCAAAGTGGATATTTTAGCCAAAACTATTGCACTTAGATAAACCCAATTAAGTAGAAAATTATTTCAATTCTTCATGTTACTCTAGCCTTTCCTTTTAGAAAGATCCCAATCATTGTTCAATCATGCCTCCAATCATTCACTCCAGATGAAAGTTTACATCCTGTTGATCTGTCTAGATCCCAGAAGTCTGTTTCAATCCCTTCTCCCTCTGGGAAGGACAGTTTCTAAGCTAAATCCCTTAAGGAAGGAGAAACAACATCTTCTCCAGAAAACTTTCCCCAAATATTTGAAAAACCAGGAAGTTCTTTCTCATATCCAACCTAAAGTCTTTATGCTGTATTTTTAATCATTTGGGTTCCTTATAGATATAAAATGTTAAGCTTTAGTTTCAAAAAACCCTTCAGCATAGAAGAAAATCCTTTGCCTAAATACAGCCAAACTTCTCAATTCTCAGTGAAATTTGCATATGATAAAGCACATATTATATAAAATATGGTGATGGGCCGGCCTGTGGCTCACTCGGTAGAGTGCGGTGCTGATAACACCAAGGCCACGGGTTCGGATCCCATATAGGGATGGCCGGTTCGCTCACTGGCTGAGCGTGGTGCTGACAACACCAAGTCGAGGGTTAAGATCCCCTTACTGGTCATCTTTAAAAAAGAAAGAAAAATAAAAAATAAAAATAAATAAAATAAAATATGGTGATATGTTACGTGAAAATATAGCTCATATGCTATTCTCCTATCACATATTTCCATATTTTAATAAGCTAGTTATATTAAAAACAGAAACTGACTCAAATGTGCATGTAATGTTAATATCATACATTTATAGAGTTCTCTAAAACTAATATTTTCTTGTTTGCTTTAATCCTACTAACAATGCAGTGAAGTAAGTACTATTAAACCCATTCTTATTCTCTAAGGCTGAGGCTCAAAAAAGTCAGTCCAGGGTCATAATGCTAAGAAATGGCTTAGCAAGGACTTGAACCCAAGTATTCTGGCCCCAACCCCAGTACTCATCCCATTACACTATGCTCCGCCCACAGTCTAAGGTTCTCAACCAGATTCATGGTGGTTCAATTAGCTTAAAAGAAACAACACTGAATTCAGATTCTATCCTTCCCCCAACAGCAACAAGGAGTCATCTCTTATAGTGAAAAAATTATAACCCTGAATATTCTTTTAGTTCTTAAGCTCCAATCTTTGATATTGGGTTTGGCCTCCCAAGATTTGAACTGGAGATAGAAGATAGAGAAATTTAAGGTCTAAGGAAAGAACTGTTAGATTGTCCCTGCTAACCCCAGCCCAAGCGGCTTCCTCCACAGAAAGGACTAGAATCTGAGGTTTAAACTTCCACTATATCCCTCTTCTGGTTAGAATGGTTCCCCTGCCTGCTTTCTCATGTGATAAGAACCAACAACCCTCAAAGTTAATCTTAGTTCTAATCATGCTTATATTCTCTCTGTTCTCTTACATTGTCTAAGCAGATTACATGTACTAGGAAATCAACTTTATTTCACTTTGGTGTTGGGTCCACGACTCTCTCTGGTGAATCTAATTTTGTTAATCAGAAAATTATATAGTCCAGAGGTTACTCCCACTGGTGTAACTTCTTTTAAGGAGGAGGAGACTTGGGAACCAAGGTGCTTGGTTCTCCCAGTCCTTTCTGCTGGGGCTGGGAGAGCTGAAAGAAATTTTGGAAAGTTTTAATGTACCTCCTACACAAGGGAAGATGGTAAGACTCAGTGGAGATGTATTATTCCATTTCTGTTGCTTATAACAAAATACCCAGAACTGGGTGATTCATAAGAAAACAAAATTTATTGCTTACTGTTTCAGAGGCTGGGAAGTCTAAAGTCTAGGGAACATATCTGGTGGTGACACAGAGGTATCACATTGTGAGATGGTGGAAGCAGAAAGAGAGACTCTCACATGCTCTCCTTTTAAAGCCCTCAGAACCACACCCATGACCACCATTATTAATCCATTTATTAGCACATGGTCCTAAGAATCTAATCACCTCATCAATGATCCATCTTTCAATTATCATAATAGGATTTCCCACTCTCAACAGTTAAAATGGGGATTGTGCCTCTGAAACATAAGACTTGGGGATACAGTTCAATCCATATCAGGAGAGCATAGTGAAGCTGGAGAACTGAGGCCAAAGCAATCACTGCAATTGGCAGTATAAGTTGTGGTGCAGTATAACTTACCCCAGCCTTTTCTTCCTGTCATTAATAATAGACTATTGGTAACTTCAGCTGTTATAGGGGAAATGCATTTCCCTGGCTCCCAGACCGATTTGTGCTATTTTATTAAACTAATTTAGAATGTGCTTCTTCCTTTACACCTCAAATTGTTTCCTTAATGGGGTGAGAAGGTTCTCCCTTGGATGAGGAAAAGGTGGAAAGTAAAATCTTGAGTTTCTCAGAAGCAGGACAATCAGGTCAGATATAGCCTAGCTTAGATGTGGGGTTAGAAGACAAAACCTAGTTACCTATACACAAAGGTCTTCTCCAAAGTTCCCAGCCTCTGTAGGAAGGACATCTTAAAATGAGAGGAAAATGTGGGAAGCATCTACAACCCCCCTCCACTCCAAATGGTGAAATAGAAAGAAATATGCTCGCTCCCACCCCAGTAATTCTTTCCTCTTCAATCCCTCTGCTGCATCTCCACCTCCCCCTGTGCCCCCCAAGTTCTCCTGTCCTTTGTCTGCTCTGATTCCCTTGGCAAGTGGACATTCCCTCCCCCTCCCCCACTGCATCTCTCTTAAAGAAGTTACCAGCTGGTCCCCCTCCCTGCAACTTGTCTGGATCTGAAGCAGGGTCTAAAGCAGAGTACATGCAAGGAGAGAAAGGAGACAGGGGTTCTGTGAAATGCTTTGAGCTCTTTTGTACTTTGGGGTTAAGCAAAGCTCACAGTTACTAGAGAAGAGAAAGGCAGTGTGATTCTGGTGGTACAGAATAGAAAGCAGAAGAGGCGACTACAGAGAAGGACAAGCAAAACTAGGGGGAGGCAGAAAGATGGAGAGACACAAAGACTGAGAGAGACAACTTTGAGGTTCATTGCAGAGGGATAAGTACTCACTTAGCCCTTTTTGGGGGTAGGGAAAACTAAGTCTTAAGGCCCTCCCTGGACCTGTCCCACCTGCTTCTCCTTCCTCTCCTGAGCTCAATTGTTTACAGAGATGCCTCCCTGAACTCTTGCCCTCCTGGACTTGCCCTAGCTCTGGCCCCAGGCCTCCGGCCGGGCAGACACCCTGACAGGTTACAAATGAGTGTGGGTGTTGGATTGCACCAAGCTCTTGTCCTCGGAGTCTGGAGGAAGAGAATCAGTGGACTCTACCTAAAAGCTTCTCTTCTAGCCCCATCCGGGGTCTGAGACAGTGAGAAGGGCACTTCCTGCTCTCCTCCCTTCCAGCTCTAACCCAACAGACTCCACTCCTGAGCCTTAGAATTCAGAGCCTTGGGGCCTCCACACTTATTCTCCCATTCTCTAAGCAAACTTCCTATATCTATTCTAGAAAATACATTGAAAATTTGAGTAACCTCTAAGGCTTAAATGGTATTGAATTTATCAAGTTGAGGGTTGGGACTTTTTTTATTTTGGGGGAAGGAGGTGCAGGGTGGTGAAGGAGAGAGGGGTAGGAGAGAACCAGAAGAACACAGGGGCTCCGCTAGTTTTAAACGCTTCAGAAAGAGAATAAAAATTCCCCTCCTCTTCACCCGCTGTAAACACCACCTAGCTCTGCTCATTGTGGCTCTCAGGAGAGATGTAGGGAGTTATTTAGGTCTGAGTGAGTGAGCCAGCTATAGCTATGGATGGCTAGAGAGAGGATAAATACATCCAGGGAGATGAGCTGATGGATAGGCAAGGAGCGAATACAAATATGGAGAGAGATGGATTGAGACAGAGAGAATATAAAGAGAGGCTGAGGGAGAGAAATGGATGTGTGAATGAGGAGAGAGCGTTTATGCAGAGAGATGGAGAGAGGAATGGGCTGTTTCTCAGCCTCGTCTCTGCATTTCTGTAGTCCTGTCTTGCTTCCCGAACTGCCATTTCCCCACTCGTCTCTTAATGAATTCTTCCTCTAGATTTTAGAGCCAGCCTCACACTCTTAGGTGTTTTTACACCCCCACCCCCACAGTCATCCATTTGGCTGAAGATAACATACCTCACCCAGCTGTCCTAACCCATCACTCCAAGAAAAATTGGGAGAAAGAAACACAGAATGGGAGTTCTGGCCAAAGTAAGGAGGCTAAATTTCCTATCTCCAGGTCTACAGCCTTGGGGGGAAAGGCTATTTTGAGGGGTGGGAAGAGTAAGAGGCAGCTGGGTTAAATTTGTCCAAATCTAATAACCCAGGAGCCTAGTGAAGGCCTTGGGGGTTGGGAGTGAAGGAAAGCCTTGAATATTCTTCCAACTCTCCCCCCATCCCTTCTTTCCAAAAGTCTTTGAAGAAAGATGTTTTTGAGCTTCCACGTCGTTCTCAGATGGATGGGCTGCGGGTGATTGAAGTGTCTTTGTCATGCTAATGCTTGGGGGGTGATGGATGGGCGCTGGGGCTGCCAAACTCTGGCCCGCTTAGCCCATTGGCCTGGGAGAGATCACATGCGCCCCCCGACCCCCACTCCCTACCCGCTTCCTAGGGAAGCGCTGGCCCAGGCGAGCTGGGCCAGGCCATGGACGCGAGCCTCAGCGTTGTGACATACTGCCGAAAGGTTGTAGGGCAAGAGGGTGTCTCCCCCAAACGGGCCGACCCTCCTGCGTCCTCGACGCATGGACTATAATAGGATGAACTCCTTCTTAGAGTACCCACTCTGTAACCGGGGACCCAGCGCCTACAGCGCCCACGGCGCCCATAGCGCCCCAACCTCCTTCCCCCACAGCTCGGCTCCGGCCGTTGACAGCTACGCAGGCGAGGGCCGCTATGGCGGGGGGCTGCCCAGCCCCGCGCTCCAGCAGAACTACCCCACCCCGCAGCCGCCTTCGGCGCTGGGGGTACCCTTCCCCAGCTCCGCGCCCTCGGGGTACGCCCCGGCGGCCTGCATGGCTCGTATAACTTCGTATAATGTAGCTCGGCTCCGGCCGTTGACAGCTACGCAGGCGAGGGCCGCTATGGCGGGGGGCTGCCCAGCCCCGCGCTCCAGCAGAACTACCCCACCCCGCAGCCGCCTTCGGCGCTGGGGGTACCCTTCCCCAGCTCCGCGCCCTCGGGGTACGCCCCGGCGGCCTGCAGCCCCAGCTATGGGCCTTCTTCTCAGTACTATCCTCTGGGTCAATCGGAAGCAGACGGAGGCTATTTTCATCCCTCGAGCTACGGGGCTCAGCTAGGGGGCTTGTCCGACGGCTACGGAGCCGGTGGAGCGGGCCCGGGGCCGTACCCTCCGCCGCAGCCCCCTTACGGGAACGAGCAGACGGCGAGCTTTGCACCGGCCTACGCTGATCTCCTCTCCGAGGACAAGGAATCGTCCTGCCCGTCAGAACCCAGCACCCCTACGGCCCAGACCTTCGACTGGATGAAGGTTAAAAGAAACCCACCCAAGACAGGTAGGGCTCAGATGTGGCCACCTCCCCTCCGGGGCTCAAGGCAGCTCTGCTGCCCCTGCACTGACGTGTCCGGGGCCTGGGCTGGGTTGTTCTCTTTCAGCCGCCCTGGCTGAGGCAGGTAAGAGCATTCTGCCCCTTCTCAGTTCAAGTGAGGTCTCCTCACCCACTAAGTGCCTGGTGACCCCCAAGAGTAAGTTTCCATACACATCCCACTTCCTGATCTGCGCGCCCAGCACAGGCCCAGGACCTGCTGTGCGTCGGGGTGGGGAACGGAAGTAGGGGGAGGTTGCTCCAGATCTGGAGATCGCCATGGGGGTGCTTGATGATCCGTGGGAACTTAGAGAACTGAAGCTGGATAGAAAGGTGGATGGGGGAGCAGAGCTGTCCCGGGAGGAGGGAAGGGGAAGGAGGAAGAGGCGAGAGAACTGACGTGGCCTTTCTCCCCGCCCCGCCCTAGCCAAGGTGTCTGAGCTGAGCCTGGGCGCACCCAGCGGCCTCCGCACCAACTTCACCACGCGGCAGCTGACCGAGCTGGAAAAGGAGTTCCATTTCAACAAGTACCTGAGCCGGGCCCGGAGGGTGGAGATCGCCGCCACCCTGGAGCTCAATGAAACGCAGGTCAAGATCTGGTTCCAGAACCGACGCATGAAGCAGAAGAAGCGTGAGCGAGAGGGAACCCGGGTGCCTCCAGCCCCCCCAGGCTGCCCCAACGAGGTGGCTGGAGATGCCTCAGACCAGTCAACATGCACCTCTCCGGAAGCCTCGCCCAGCTCCATCACCACCTGAACTCAACCTCCCAACCCAGCCGAAGGGGCTTCCTGACACTGAGCACCCCAGTCTGGCCTGTCCCCACCCCCTGGCCTCGGATTCACTGCCCTGGTGATCCTCTCCAAGGCTGGGACGCCAGTTTAGAGCTGTGGGGAAGCCGTATGGGGAGACATTTTTCTCAGATCTTAGCAGGGCACTGATGCTTGGAGCCCTGCAGGACCAGAGGCCTGGGAGACACCAAACCTGTCAGATGTGGAGGGAAGGGCTTCCGCCTTTGATCTGGGGATAAGCTCACTGTCAGTACGAGAGTGGGGTGGGAGCCAGCCACGTCCTCCTGGATTCTCATTCCCTTCCACCTTGTGGTTATTCAGTTCAGTGCCTTGACGCCGTGAGGACTCTCCTCATGCGCTCTTATCCTAATTCCCCCTTCTGGGCCCTAGACAGAGAAGGTCTTGACTTTTCTTGTGTGGGAGATGTTTGGGTGCAGGCACATTATTACCAATCTTTAATCTTAATCCTTAATCCACAGACTTTACAATAACACCAGCTGCCTTGTGACAGGCCAAATGCACCCCCGTGCCCCCAACCTAACCCTATTAACCCTCTCCTGGTACATTTGTATTGCACTAACACAGCCTCCAGGGGTTGTTTCCTGAGACCTGCCTCCTTCCACCAGCGACTTTATCACTAAGTCACTAAGCTGTTTTGGAACTTGATACTCCAGAGACTTTTGGAATGCCATGCAAAGTCCTGCCCCCAGCAAGCCTCATCCAGAAAGGCATAGGCACCCCCCCACACACACTAGTTCCTCCCCTATTTATTGCCTCCTGGAAAACCCCGGACCCTCTTCTCCATATTCACCCTGCTCCTGGGGACAGCCCAGGGAGGCCCAGGTACAGTGAGGGCTCCCAGCAGTGCAAGCATTTCTCTGAACCTTGGAGACAGTGGAGGCACCATCTGCGTTTCTG
Source organism: Galeopterus variegatus (assembly GCF_000696425.1). Classification (NCBI taxonomy): domain Eukaryota; kingdom Metazoa; phylum Chordata; class Mammalia; order Dermoptera; family Cynocephalidae; genus Galeopterus; species Galeopterus variegatus. Next base: position 162,635 of record NW_007726561.1, on the reverse strand, counting down.
CAAACTTGAGCCACAAGCAAGCCATGTTTTCTCTGTACCTCCAACTACCTCATTTCAATAAAGTCTGTTTTCCCCTCTTCCAGTCTGCTTCTGCTCCTTCATCTAGGGGTAGAGGAGCCCTCATAACCCATGAGCCCTGGGGAAGAGGTGAGAGAGTTGGCACTGGCTGGTTGGGCTGGAAAGAGCTGAGCTTTAAGATTGCAGCTGGATGACAAGAAGGACTTCCTGGGTGCAGGACAAAGCAGAATCGGGCCTCAGGCACACAGGCTTGACAGTGGTCAGTGCATGGGTCATTGGAAGAACCCAGAAAGACATGGAGGAAGAAGACCTTGGGGTGACAGTTCTGAGAGGGTCTTGAGAAGAAGTCAGGAAAGGAGAGAAACAGATCTGTTAGGAGGAGAGGACAGAAAGAGTGTGTAAAAAGAGGAGAAAGTGTGGGGGGAAGAAAGCAAACTCTACGCCTTTCCTTTCCCGTCAACTCCCTGCCACCCGTCTCCCCAGAGCAGCCTGGCATGGAGTGGGCGCTCAGCAAGAAGTTGCTGAAGGCGTGAAGCGGCGAGGGGTGGGGCTGGGTAACACCCCGCCCCTCAGTCTTGCTCCAAGAAAGTCAGAGGATGGGTCGCTGACAAACTCCAGATTGGCGCCCGGGTCAAGCCTCCTTTCCCCCCACCACCCCAGCGCCCTTCCAGCAGGCGACCCAACGGGAACATAGGGAGTCCGAGTGGCCGCAGCCTGCCCGCCTCCAAAATGCCCTTCCTCCGGGGCTCAAGGTGAACGCCCTCGGTCTCGGGGCGCTGGGCGGCAGGAAGGAGGTGGCCGCGGAAGGGTCGAGGGGGTGGGGTGCGGGTGAAGGGGAGGGTAGCCCGAGGCGTTAGGGACAGGGGGCGTCGGAGGACCGTCGGGGGCTTGGGGGTGGGCGGAGGAGGCCGAGGTAAACCCGCACCCCGCGCTGACCTTTTTACCTCGAAGCGCCTCCGGGCTTCCCAAACAAGCCGACAGCGCGCCCGCGGGGACAGCTATTGTCTCCCGGCCGGTCCCACTGGCAAACCTTTGGTCGGCGGAGGCGGGAGGCCGGGGCTCAGGAAGCTCCGTGGCGGCCACCAAACCGCCATCGCTCACTCGCCCTGCGGTGTCGTCGAGATGACGCGGGCCCCCGGGCTCCGGCCCTGTTTATTGATTCTGGTTACCCCGGGAGTCCAAATGCCCTGGGGCCACAACAGCCCGGGAGGGGGTGACAGCGGCGATCAAGGCGGGGCGTCTTATCCGCCCTCCCCCCCCCGCTCCCAATCTATTTAATTCGCTACCTTTCAAAGGAACAGAGGCACCGAAGAGGACCAGGAGTGTATGTAAGAAACGCTGAGCATTTGCTTCCTAATGAAATTGGTGCCATTACAAGAGAGGCAGGCGACGTTTTCAATAACTGCACAGCCCAGCTGGAAAGGAAGAGAAGTGTGCGGCAGGAGGAAGCCTAGCTTTCCCAGAGGCTGTTGTCTTGCCTTCTGTCTTAAAAAAAAAAATTTATTAACTGAATTTTTTGCATTTAATTGAAATTGCCACCAAGCTTGGCTTCCCCAAAGGGGTCATCTTGACAGAGGGCACAGAGTGAGTATCTGTGGAAACAAAATTCCCCTTGCTTGGAGTCATTCCATGTGAGCTGGTAGAGCTTTGTATTTGGGGTGTTTGCGGATCCTCCAACTTTTGGCCAAGGGAGCAGGAAAGCAGGGGGGAGGGGAGAGGAGCAGTGGTTAGAGCAAAGAGAGACAGTAAGGATGGTGGGGCCTCAGACTGGGACTGACAGGTCCAGGGGGAGGGGTGCTGGAGGGGCCAGGAGGAGAGGGGAAGGCTGGCCCATTTGATTTTTGGTCCTGGCAGAAGGAACCATCAGATTCCCCCAGGGAAGGGTGAGGGGCAAATCAATTCTCTGTTAACACTGGGGCAGGCTCAAAATAATCCACGATGAATCTGAGCCTCCATCTCCTTAGATACAAAGATCCTGACCCCTTTCCCATTTAGTGCTCTCCTCCTTGAATCCCATTTCCAATCTGAAGCTCCAAACAGGTCTGCATGGAAGACATTTATTTGGAGAAAGTAGAGATCACCGTGTATTTTCCTATCATAAATGGTCAACAAACAAACAAAAACACATTTTGCTCCCATTGGACTAAATTGATCTCCATTGTTAAACTTTGCAGAATAGATGCCAAACTGCTTCACTCAGACTCCCCCATGCCTTTTAGATAACAGATTTTTTCACAGCCCTGGAGATGGGGGCTGGGGGGAGTTACGTTTATCAGAAAATCTGAAAGTTTTTTTTTTTTTTTTGCAAAATTTGAAAGCCCTGTACCACACCTTCATTTACCAGATCTCAAAAAATGTCTTCAGTTTTGAAATAAAAATCTTGAGATTTTGGGGGGTCTTGATTCTTCATGGGAGGGAGAGTTCTCAGCGCTGGTTGAAAGTTTGCCAAGGTTTCTGAGGAGCACCCTCACCACACACACCCGGCTGGTGAGTTGCGGGGCAGTCAAGTCTCACTCCACCCAACCCTCTGTGCCATCTGTTTCTCAGCCCAAGTGTGAACTTTTCCTCTTTCATTTGCCTTTTCCCTCTGTTTGTTCTCCCAAAGTGAGGCTCTTTGATCTCTTGGACAAGAGAGAAAGAAGCAGAGATTTCTAAAAACCCTGAAGTTCTCCTTACTTTTAATGTGGATTTCTTTGTTATGAACATCCTTGAACCAGTACCACGGGGCTGCTGGGAAGATGTTGGTGGGACAGGGCTTGGAAGAGGGTGTAGGGGGGCGAGGGAATCTCCTGATGACTGAGATGAGGAAGAACGAGATGAGCCAGAGAGGAGGGCATAAAAGTTGGTGACAATGTCCAGGACATCTGGGTTCAAATCCAAGCCCTGCCTCTCACTAGCCCTGTGGCCTTGGGCAAGTTGCCTAAGTCCCCATGCCCAGTTTCCTTATTTACAAAATGGGGATGACGATAGTATCTATTTCATAGGGTTGATGTTAGGATTAAATGTGTTGATATGTGTAAAATGCTCGGAACAGTCCCTAATAAATAAATAAATAAATAAGAGCTATCACAATCATCATCATCATCATCATTATTTTTTCTTTTTTTGGTACTTTTGGTCTTTTATGCTGTAAAAACAGTATTATCTTTTTAAAAAGGGACACGTGTTCTCTCCCCTTTCCATAGCCCCAATCTATTCCAGGGCATATCTTGAATATATCCACTTGTCACACTCATGTCTTGTTTGATCCCTGACAGGTATGAGGCTAGAGACAGGTGGAGACCTTTCACTCTCTTTCCCTCTCTTCTCTATTATGGGAAGATGGGCAAGAGGTCTTGAAGGCAGATAGATACTTTAGGTTCCCAATTTAGAGCGGTGGAGGGTGAGGCTTCTGGAGTACAACTTGGTTTTCAGTGTTGTCCCCTCTTATTAACTGGGTGAGCTTATGCCAGTTGTTCAATGTCCCTGTGCTTCCTTTTCTTCAGATGTACAGTGGAGGATGCTGAGGAATAAATGATGCATACGAGAAGTGCTTAGAACACTGCCCAGCACATACTAAGTGTTCAGTAGAGAGTTGCTATGTTACGCTTTCACGTAAGGCATTTTTCTATTATTTTTTTACACTGCATTGTTCTTGGTCTTGGCATGATGGAAGCAGACATCCCCCAGTCTTGGTCACCCTGCACTGTGGCAGCAGACCCACCTGGCACCATAACCATGGGACTTGCTGCTACTGAATAAAATATTGATGAGTGAAAGGGTTCAGGGAAGTCCCACAGAATACTGGCTTACAGTAAATAAATGTCATAATGAAAGATGCTGTTGACGGGACAGCCTTTTTGCATACCTCTGGGAGCACATTGTCACTGTAGTCCATGAGATTGGCGCCCCCTGCAGTTGTACCAAGTTTTTTTTCTGGTGACTCAGTCCGGTCTAACTTCCTTGCATGACCTCCCTTGCATGAGTCAACCACAGTATTTCTGATGCTTCAGTTTTTGCTATTTCCCTGCCTCTCAAAATGCTTTATATAATCAGAGAGTGCTCTGCGAGGGATAGGAGTTGAAGATGCAAAGTATTTAATGTCCATTTCTGGGAGGACAGGAAGGCTCAAGTGGCTTCAGACTTTAGCTCAGAGGCTGACCTCCTGGCCCTCCCCCATTGTTGTTCTCTTCATCTGGAAAGAAATGGATCAGATATTTCAGAGAAAAAAGCATTTTGTAGGAAGTCAGGAGACCCAAGTTTACACTACCAAGGGCCTCCTCTGTGTCCTTGGGCAAGTCACTTAACCTCTCTGGACCCACTTTCCTAGTCTTGAAGACGAGGTTCTTCAAAAAGTTTGTGGAAAAGCAGAACTGAAAGATGATACAAATCTTTCCACGAACTTTTGGAAGTACCCTTGTTTGAGTTGAATTACCCCACTGCTGCTGGACTCATCCCATCCTCTGAGGATAGAAGAAGACGTAGGTAAGAAAGAATGTAAACTTGGTGGGGGACAGTGGGGTGGGAGGGTGGAGTAGGGACACATCCCGTTGGATATATTCTACTGGCCTAATTAGAGCTAATTAAAATCACTTTTTTTTCTAGCCCACGCCACCCCCTCCACTTCCTTCAGGCTCTCAAGATCACTGACCTGGGTCTAGACAATTTCAAGCCCTGCAGCCCCTTCTGCCTGGAGGGGAACTGAGGAGGGAGGGAGCCCCACAAAGCATGCGCCCTCTGCTCTTTAGAGGCCCGCTCCCTTCAGTTTACTCTGGCCTGACAGCTCCATTTCAACCCCCACCTTGGAGATGAGGCAGCTCAATATTTACTCAGCCAGAGAGGTTTGCCCAGAAGCCTTGCCTCCCCAGCCTACCCCTGCTGGCTCTGCTCTGTCACCCCCACCCTCTTCCCTTCTCGGTTCATGGAGAGTTCAGCCCTGAAATGGTTTGCAGCCCCCCACTCCCCAGCCCTGGCGGAGCCGCCTGTCCAGGAGATTGCTGAGGCAAGAAGGGCGGGGGAAGGGCCCTAGTCGTAGGGTCATGCCCTGGTCCCTCCACTCTTGCTGGACCAGCAGCCTGAGTCTCCAGGAGGACAGACGGCTCAGCAAATGATTGTCTTTTGGGGAAAGAATACATGGAGATTGGCTAAAATGAACTGTCTGGTTGAGAAAGTGATCCATCCAGGACTGCAAAGGGGGGCAGGTATCTGCCTGTTATTAGTATTATAAACCATGTTTTAAGGTAGAGAAACTTGGTAAATCTGTAACAGTTTGGACTCTCTTTTGAAAGACACTAAAAGAACTAGTACAATAGAGAAGTGATACTCATGTTCCCAGCAAACATATATAAAAATCAATTTCTCATCCCCTAACATTCTAGAATGTAAGGTATATGAAGGCAGGGATTTTTGTCTGTTTTGTTCATTGCTCTATTTCTAGTGCCTAGAACAATGCCCAGCTCATAGCAAATGCTCAGTAAATATCTGTTGAATAAATGAATATCACAGCAAAAGTCTCCTGTCTAGAAGACAGACATCTCGAAGATGGTGTTCTGAAATGATGTTACCTTCAGATGTCAGAAGAGTCGAATAGTGTTATCACAATCAATGTATTAATATGAAGACAATGAAAGTAGGGCTAGAGATGGAAGGGGACGTAGCGGCATCTTCTTCATCTCCTACCTTCCCGTTAGAGGTATCTGTTTTGAGCAAGTGATAGAGAGTTCACTGTCTTGCTCAGGGCTAGTCTGATCCCAGTGTTGTCCCACAGAGTTTCTGTTGTTTGTTTTGTTCCAGCTTCCTTTACATTAGCAAATGTAAAACCAAGCCTCAACTTTGGAAATGTAAAGGATTTGAAGTCCCAGCTGCAGGTTTATATTGATAGAAAATGGACAGAGAAGCCGTCCTGCAGGGACACCCAAGAGACTTGAGCCTGTCTAGAAAAGCCCTCCTCTCCTCTCCGTCTTCCAGCTTCCCACAGTGGCTAGTGTTCAGGTTCCCCTTTACACCAATGTACCAAGGTTTCATTTTATCTTTTCTAAACACGTTTGAGTTGTCTTCCTCCTTCTAGGGCCAATAAGGTAAATTCACACAAGACTGTGCATGATGCTTGTTTGAGGTCAGAAATGGGACAGTGAGGGGAAGTATTATTTCCAATGCTTAATAAAATTTGAGGGCAAGGATGGCCACCTGTTGGAAGTTTCACAGAGCCCTCAGGAAGATCGTCCAGTCTGGTGTGGTTAGTTATCATCGCGGAAAATTGTTGGGAATTGATGACATCCTCTTGCTTCCTCTTCCAAAAAGTCTACACACATGGATCCTGACACCACAGAGACAGGACCTGCAACCTGACTTGAATCAAGCAGAGGGAAGGGGAAAATTGTCAAGGAAAATGAAAAAGAAAGGTAACCTGTTCTTCCCCTGCTCCGTGCTGCTGTTAGATTTCCACATCAGAGGTAACTTAGGGAGGACGAAGCTAGGGGAGGGAGTTTCTCAGCAGAGACTTGAAAGCAAAGGTTCAAGGGGCCAGCACATGGATCTATCCGTTTGGCCAGAGTTCTCTGATTCCCCATTTTAGACCAGCCTGAAGCCTCTGCCAGGTGCTCTTTTCCAGATGGGGAGTCCAAAGAGGAGAAATTTGGACAATAAGCTGTGCAGGGAAAAAGCCTTCGAGGTGTATGTGTCTGGAAACACAGGCTCCCCGATTATGGGAAGAGCTATCCCACAGTCTTCTCCCGCCCGGAACTGCCTTTCCTCCATCGCCTCCAGTTACTCCACTATCTCTCTTATTTACACGCAGTCTTCTTCCAGAACTCAATTTTCAATCCCCACACTCCTTGGCAGGAGAGACCCTATCCAAGTTGTAAAGCTGACTGGAAAGAGCCAGAGGAAGGCAGAAAGACACCATCTGCTCTGGAGGATGGGTGGAGTGGGATGGGGCAAGGCCTGAATCCAGCATGGGGTCTCTATTCAGAACATTCAAATTCAGTAATTTGGATGCATTTGGGAATTGCAAAATGACTTTGAAAGGGTTTGTGTGCTTGCAGGCTCCCACCTACAGCGCGAACATTTCAAAACCCATTGCAATCCACACCTTGACACATTCCAGCAGACACGCTGTCCTCTCTCACATGTTTGCAGACCTATCTGTAAACAAGCACAGTTCCTTGTGTTCCCAACTGGAAAACAAATTGACCTTGTGCGCAGCTTTCCAAACAGCCAGAGAAAGCGGGCCAGGGAAACAGGTATTGTTACCTGTGTGGAAAGGTAACAACACCTTTCTCTCTCTTCTACTCTTTGGATTTTATATTTTGACTGCATAGGGTGCAAAACAAAACCTCAGAGACATTTGTGTGGAAACCAGAATAATTTTTGGAATAGAAGTGAAAAAGAAAAGGGCCTTTTGCTAAACACGCCTCTATCGAATCTATCTTTACGAGAGTCCCACATGGATATGAAAAGGAAAAGAGATAAGAAATTAGCTCTCCAAGTTCAGTGGCATGTGGCTAAGCACTCAGAGGAGAAGCAAAAAATTCAAATAAAGCAAGATAAAAACAAAAATTACAAACATGTCTAGTCTCCTGCATTTTCTTCGCAGAATACCAAAGATCCAGATAGCTGATTTCCCTCATCCTGGTTTTCATTTGAACCCCAAATTTAGTAGGATTTAACTGAATCCTCCTGCCTTGAGTAGAAAAAAGAAAAAGAGCCTGTCTTTATCCATACCATTTAATGATAAAGAACAAATGTACAAGTACAAAAAAAAAAAAAAAGCATCCAGTTAGTGCCTAATACCAATCCTAACTTTGGGTTTGTCAACGTCCTAACCTATTTTGAAAAAAATTTCAAATTTGTGTTAAATATATCTACCTAAAATTATCTTTGAGTGTCTTCCAAAATCCTCTCCTTCTGAAAAACTCTATTTTACTAGAGAAATTTTGTTTAAAAAAAAATACCTCGCTTTGAATAAAAAGAGGAGTTTATCTGCAATAGAGAAGGGTCTTCCTTCTGTCTCTTTACCCTTTCTCAGTCTTAGGGATATGGGAGACTGGGAAAAAATTCAATGCAAATTTTGCTTTACTTTTTTTCTCCTCCAGTCCTCTTGTATACACATCTTTGGACAAAAACAGGGTCCTATGTTTGAATCTATTTATTTAGTTACATATTTATTATTTTGGCTGCTGGCTGGTTTGGGGATCTGAGCCCTAGGTTTGAATTTAATTTAACAGGTATTGTAAACCTCTTGCTCAGTAAGTCCTCTGCACTGGGCAGGTGCTGAGCTGATCCTGATATCACATTCCTCCATTATGAAACAAAAAATACCTGGTTCTTTCTTTTTTTTTTTTTCCTTCTTCCCAGAAACTTTAAATTTAATTCTCAATTTTATTTTTGGTGACAAGTGTAAATGTTTGCCTAGTACCTGAGAAATAACTCAGATTCTTGTCTCGGGTCACATGGGAGCCTGGAGGAACCCTCTTCCAGCCTCTGCTTTCAACTGAGGCAGCTTTCAAGACTCAGACAGTGTTCTTGTAGTCACAGGGTGTCTAGCTCAGCACCCTGGGTGCCCCTTCCCACTCTGGCGTGGAACTGGGACCAGTCTGCTGAATCACAGGGTCTACTCTCCAGAGAGGTCTGAAGCCCTCCATTAGTAATGGAGTGAGGCAAGAGAAAATCTCATAGGTTCCTGATAATAGGTACCTTCAGTAGAAGGTCTTTCTACGCTTGGTGTGTCTGGAAGGAAAGAACATTCCCTTCCTCCCCAAATGCACACACACACACACACACACACACACACACCCCACAATCTGAAGGCTTATTAGAGGAGTTTTGTTGTCTAGTGAAATGGAAACAGAAGAGGGGTAAATTACTTGTAAATCTGCTTTCAGCGACAGGGAGAGGTAGATGTGGAGAGAAACACCTGCCCCTGAATGAGATGCCGACCTGTCTTCCAGATCAACATTGCTTTTGGATATCTTTGGTCACCATCTAGCTGCTTCTTAGCTCATAGAGACAGCAGAGAAAGCTGCATAGCTGGACTCTCATCTGTTCCCTTCCTCCTTTCCCCATACACCCCCAGAACACAGTCCAAAAGCCTTTGATTTCTCCTTCAGGTGAATGAATTTCCCAAGACATATCAGTCAAGTTCAAGTGGACAGTTGCTGGGAATTTCTCACTTTTCTCAACCTCACCAATGCCCAACTGAGATGGAGTTAGAGGATGGGGGAGGGGGTTGTGGTGGCAAATCCAAGCAAAAGAACAATTGAAAACTTGGGTATGGAAGGGATATAAATCTTGTCCTCTACACCCTTACCCAATCTTTATTGCAACACCCTCCAGCAATGGGGAGGTCACTACTGATAAGGAAGATTCCCCTAATGTTGGGCTGTTCTAATGACAGAAAATAGCTCTTTATATGGAATAGGAGTTTGCTTTCTTGGGACTTGCACCTATCGATCCTACTTCTTTGCTGACTTCTGGAGCCAACACAATAACTCTTAATTCCTTTTTCACATGCTACCTCTCCAAATATTTGTAGAGAGCTGTCATGTGTGCCTCAAGATCTTTCCTTCTCAAGAGTAATACACATTCCCAATTCCTTCATTTGTTTCTCCTGAGACCTGATTTCCAGACCTTTCCCATTAACATTTTTTGTAAAGTGAGGTGTCCAGAGCTGAACAGAAAATAAAAAGTGTGATTAGATCCGTTCTAAGTAAGGTGGGAATGTTATATCCCTTGATCTAGGTACTGTATTTCTACTGACACAGGCAGGATAGCCTGAGCAGGGAAGGACTGGGGGCAGGCTGGTGGTGAGAAATTAAAGGGATTCTCTTTCTCTTGCAAATTGTGTCCATCTACTTGACCTCTAGGGCTGCCCCTGTTACTGATACCGTAATCCATACAAATCCCCAAGCTCAGGAAGAGAGCTGCCACATAGGCAGTCATCTGGAGGGAGCAAACATTGCTGAGCACAGTGTGTAATTTGTAAGGAGGGAAAGAAGCATTAGTGTAGAAGAATGACACACAATGTGGACAAGCGAGAAGGAGAGGTCCTTTCATCTCCAGGGAAGGAAGTGCAGATGACCTAGGCTAGGGCAGGTCCACTCCTCCTCCTCACTGCCGTCCAGGCAATCCTGCTTCTTTCACAATGCTTTATCCTGACCTCTCTTCTTAGTAGCAACTGCGTTTATTTTTTATCATTGTAGTTGTTATTGACATTTATACAGCACTTTGCTATTAGCCCTTATTTCTCACTACTGGGAGGTTAGTATGACCATTATTCTCACTTTACATATGAGGAGCCCAAGGCTCAGAGAAAATAAATAATGTACCCAAGATCACATATCCAAAAAGCAACATATCATTTTCTTTTTCTGCCTCTGGTCCTCAAGAATTTATATAAACCCACACATGTGGAATATGCAGTACATTTAGGGTGATGGCCTCTCTTCCCCCCTTACTCTACCCTCAACCCCACTCCTAGGTATCATGCCATCAGGCATTGTTCAGGGTCTTAGGTCACTGTATCAGTCAGGGTTCTCCAGAGGGACAGAATCAATAGGAGATGTTATAGTTATATGAGAGGGATTTATTAGGGGAATTAGCTCACTTGGCTATGAAGAAAAGTCCCACGATAGGCCGTCTATAAACTGGATGCTATAGTGTGGCTCAGCCCAAGTCCAAAGGCCTCAGAACCAGGGAAGCTGATGGTGTCCTTGTGTAAGTTCTGGAAACCAAAAGCTGAAGAGTTTCAAGCTCTGATGTCTACGGACAGGAGAGAAGAGTGTATCCCAGCTCCAGCGGATCGAGACAGAGCTTCACCTCTTTCTTCTGTCTTTTGTCTCTCTGGACCCCCAGTGGATTGGATGGTTCCCACCCACACTGAGGGTGGGTCTTTCACACCCAGGCCACTCAGACTCTCATACTAATCCCTGCTGGAAACACCCGCATGGACACACTTGAGAAGATCGCTTTACCAGGTTTCTCAGCGTTCCTTCATCTAACCAAGTTGACATCTAGAATTAACCTTCACAGTCACTGCCTTCTCTTTTTCCTTTCAGAAAAGAGAAATTGAGCAGACTTATCTGAATAGCCAAGATCACCAGGTTCAACAAAGGAATACACCTTTCTGTGTAACCCTTCAGTCTTGAGAATTTCTGCAAATAGAGTCCAACTCAGATATTTGTTGACTCACAGATTTTATGAAAACCTCCAATGGTCCAGGGTTTGGCCATGATGGGAGGGTTTGCTTTAGAGATTTAGTTAGGGTGGTCTTTTCCATGTTGGGAAAGATGTAGGCACTTTGAACAGGACTGACTGATCTTGAAGTTGAAAGGCTCAGGTTTATATATTACAGCAAGCCTAGGAACATGCAAATGGGGCTATTAAAGTGAGTTTGGGAAGCATTCTCTTTGAGGACATCTCCTTCCAAATTCTTCTGATGGGCATGGGGATTCTATGACTTCCCAGGTAGTGGGAGTCATGATACAGAGAAGGATAATAAGTGAGGTCTTTCAGCCTCATGGTTAGAGACCACAGCACTGCCCAGTGCCTGCTCTCACATAAATCATCCTGCCTCGACATCCCTTTCCTCCTTCCCCACCTTGTTGGAGACCCCCATAATGATAGACATATAGGCCAGAACTTTGAAGACTTTGGGGAATAAGCAGATCAAAAATCCAAGTCTCCGACTCCTTCCACCAGAGTCCCCATCATTGGTCTGTAGAGCCAGGTGCAAGGCAGATGGAAGGCAGAAACCACGAGGCCACAGCAGCTTTCCATCCCATAACTCAATCCAGGTCCTGGGGATTGCAGAGGGCCCCATCATTAGTGTGATGAGGAGTCTGGGAAGGAGACAGAATGGAGAGAGGGGAGGGATATAGAACCAGATTAGGAGCAGTAGATCACTTGGGTCTGACATCTGCTCTCCCGCTTTATGCAAATATCGCTTTAGCCCCAAAGAAGCCACATTGTGGGACTAGCTTGTTGTTTATTTAAAAATACACAGACTTTGCAACCTGTCTGGAAAGCTCTGTAGGGACTTCTGATAAGGGCATCTCGTCATATCCCAGCAGCAGGGCAGTAAATCGAGAATATGCAGAAACATCAAAAAAGCTCTTCCTTGATCAGATGTAAAGAATTTGCCAAGTCTGCAGATAAGCAGATCACTGGAGAGAGTGCCTGTGTGAGTTCCTCAGAGAAAGCCCATTTATTTTCTCCTTCCCATCACCTTCTGTTCTCTAGATGTGCAAGGCATGCACAAGAAGGGGGAGGTGGCTGAGTCACTACTTGTTAGGCCATGCAATCCCCGTCACAGACAGCCTCTCCTCACGGAGTGCTCCAGAGAACAACGTGGGAGGATCTTGCCTTTCCTTATCAGTTTTGAAATACAAGGCACAGAGACTCAGTGGCTGCCAAGGTAAAAGGCTATCACAGAGCAAATACCTGAATGGGGGAGACATATTTGAGAAAGAACAGATAACATTTTCAACATATTTAGAGATCCCAACCCTCGTCCAGCTTCAGTATCTCTTCACCTGAGCTCTTACCGGTAAGAGGTGTCAAACAGATTAAATAGTTTATGGAAAGGCATGAACCAGGCATCATGGGTTGGAGCCAGCCTGAAGACAAACACGCTGAAATAACGGGACTTGGTAATTTCACCAGCTAAAGAACTCCAAGTACGCCATATTTCATGTACTTTGTAGATAGTCACTCAGCCCCTTGACCAAAGGGAATACCAATTTTTTTTTTTTTTGCTGAGAATCAATGAAAATCACTAAAAAACAGTGAGAGTATAAGGGGGTAAGATGGGATTTAGAGTTCCTTTTCATAAGGCCAGGTTAGAGCTTCATGAATCTTCTCCACTCTCACTTCAGCCCTCCCATCATCAGCCCTGATTGTTAGCTAAAGAAATGGAAGCCGATGGAATTTCAATTAACTAGAGGTGTTATTGGAGGAACCCAAGAACTCTCTACACATGACAAGCTTTCAAGGAGTGTCATAGTGGGAGATCCAGGACAAGCCCATCAGAGGGTAGTTTGTTAGGTAGGATATTTTTTGAGGGGTCAAATAATCTGAAATCTACAGAATTAGAAATCTTTCAGAATATGAAATCTACCAGGAGGAGACCAATTCTAGGTTGCTTCTGAATGAGCTCCTTATCACTTCAGGTGTTAAAGCATCAGTGTAAGACTACTCATCAGGGATATTGTAGGGGAAATTCTTGGGTAGGAGCTTGGACCAGATGACCCTGAGATCTCTCAATGACTCCTTTTGGGTTTTCCCTATACTTTGTCATGTGAACATTTGCATGTTGGATTTCACCACAACCATCACCAAAAATGGGCATTATCTCTTTGTAGAGAAGTGGATAGCATCTTGCTCCTAGAAGCAAATAAAGAAAACAACTCTGAAGTGGAAAAAAATAAAGACTGGTTCTCACCAGGAAACATATTTCTTCCAATGATGGAACCAGGGATGAAGATCTTCAAAATTCAAAGGTATGACCAAATGGGAATAAATGGAACAGTTGCATATGGGACAGGTCAGAGGGGACTGCTGAGCAAGATTTCCCATCTGCTGGCCATATCCTTCTCCTGGAACCACTTCAAAAACTTGGCCCTGGATTCTTTCTGGGGAAAAGGAAAAGTCAGAAACCTGGAGAGTCAGAGTGGGAACCAAATTCTTAGAACATAACCCAATTGTCAATTGCTCTTTATACTCCTCTGACAGCATGAAGTCAAAGGCTTCCAGGAGATTGGCCCTGACTGTTCAGTGCAGCAGTGAGCCCCTGAGAGGAATCAGTACTGAGGAACATTGATGTCTGCACCTTCAGAATCTAATAATCCAGACGCATATTGTCCTTGCTCTTTTGTGAACCCTGACCTTCCTTTCAAGTCTCTGGCCTCCATGTTCATTAAAAACTTGGATCACCAGTGACCTGGGCCCTAGTACACTGACACTGCCTCCATCCTTTCATTTCTGCTCTTGCCCTGACATGCTCCAGGGAAGCAAAACAGCTGGGGCTCAGTGATGAGAAAATCACTGGCTGGAGAAATCTATCTTCAGCGGAGACCTCCCTCAGTGTGGAGCTAGGAGATGGGAAAAGGACAGCTGGAAATAGGAGGTCTTGCCCTGCTGAGCAGGACAATATTGTTTTCATGGGCCACCAGGAGGCAGAGGTTGGGGCAAAGATGAAATTCTGAAATTTTCTTCTTTCTAAGGGAAGAAAAACAAGAAAGAAGTAGCATTTCTCCTGCTGCAGACAAAATAGGTTTAGGGACAACATTTGGGTCAGGCATCCCCTTATGATGTCCTCTTGCAGCTGTAAAATCTGTGTCTAAGACTTATCTCCAAATACTTTTTGAAAGAGTGATTTGGGTCATGTTCACAACAGCTTCCTTTTCAAAATGTAATTTTGAGGTCTTGCCCACTGATTCTGTAATTCTCACTTTGAACCTAATGGAGATGTAGGACTGGAGACTTTTGACATGATTTGACATTTTCCAGGCCTTGACATTGAACAAGAACATGTGGCATGAGAAGTGATTCTCTTGGTCCAATAGGATGTTCATACTGGGTTGAGATGTAATGAATACTCTATCTCTCTGGTCTATGTGACTTAGTGACCACGTTTGCAATGTGACCAACTAGGCTCAGGGTACCTTCTAAGATTAAAGAGGAAGGGTAGGGCCGGCCCGGTGGCGCACTGGATAGTGCGCCGCTTGGGAAGCGCGGCGGCGCTCCGGCCCGAGGGTTCGGATCCCACATGCAGACCGGTTCCCGCTCACTGGCTGAGCGAGGCGCGGGAGCAACACCGAGGGTTGCGATCCCATTGCCGGTCCCGGTCCGGTATGGGGGCGACACTGAGGGTTGCGATCCGTTGCCGGACACGGAAAAAGACAAAAAATAAATAAATAAATAAAGAGGAAGGGGGTTTTTTTGTTTGTTTTTTTGTTTTTTGCATTATCTAGTACTTAACAATAACCTCAATAAATGTTTGTTGTGCACATAGTTGGTGCCACACATGGTGGGAGGTGGGGCCATAACCACCGATGTTCACATAGCACTCCCTCTGTGAGGCCCTTTTACCGACATCTCACTTCCTGTACACAAGTGCCTTGTGAGGTATGTATGGCAAGTATTATTATTATCAACTTCACTTTACAGGTGAAGAAACTGAGAATCAAAAGAATTAAGTGACCTGCCCAACGTCATATAGCTAATCAAGGTGAAACACGTTTTCAGACTCTAAATCCCATAGTCCTTCTCCTATAAGAAAATACCTACACTTGTGGCTGATGTAACTAGCTTAAAACATATTAAACCTGTCCATGGGTGTATAAATGATATATAAATATAAAATTGGCCTTGATTGATAATTTTTGAAGCTGGATGTTGTTAGGTATGGGAAGCTCATTATATTCTAATTTTCTGGAATGAAAAATTACAAAAAAAGAAAAAAAAAAAAGAATAAACTTGTATTCTGTGCTGAAATCCTGCCCCCTTGGAACTTTCTTAGATAAATTCTGCTCCCAAGTTTTATTTTAATGGTTGAGATCTCATTTTTATTTCTTTATTTTTTTTTTAAAGATGACCATTAAGGGGATCTTAACCCTTGACTTGGTGTTGTCAGCACCACGCTCTCCCAAGTGAGCTAACCGGCCATCCCCATATAGGGATCCGAACCCAGGGCCTTGGTGTTTTCAGCACCATACTCTCCCAAGTGAGCCACGGGCCGGCCCCTGAGATCTCATTTTTCTCGTCTCCAAGTTCTGTTTTAAGGGTTGAGATCTCATTATTGAAAATGGCTGTTATTTACTAAGTGTTTATTGTATCGAGCACTCTGATAAATGCTTTCTTTATGTGTCTTACTCTTTAATCTTCACAACCCCCCATGATGAGGTACTACTGTCTCCGTTCTGCAGATAAGGAAACTGAAGCTTAGAGATGTCACGTAACTTGCCCAAGATCACACCACTGGTAAATATTGGAACTGAGACTTGAACTCAGGTCTGTCTGGCCCCAAAGCCCCATCTTTAATTATTTCTACTGCCTTCCTATCTTATAACCAGAGAGGGAACATCCTTCTCTTGGAGGCAATATTGTCTGAAATGTGCTTTTATTCTCCTATCTTAGAAGAAACTTGGAACATGGAATTGGAGACATGCTCCTCCCCCCTTCTGGAAAAACACAACTTGTAAACAGAATAGCTTTCCTTCGCCCAGGCCTTGTCTGTTCCCACCTCCCTGAGGGGATTCAAGCACTTAACTTTGTTTTGTAATCTCAGGTTGACAGAACTGGCATCCATCTACCATTTAAGCACAAGGGTCATAGTCATTTTTTCAGTTCCTGCCAGCAAAACTTCTATCAAAGAAGAGGGGAGGCAGGTGGAGGCAGGTGGAGTGGGGCAGGGAGAGGGGAACTGTATTTGAAAGGGATTTAGGTTCCATTTCTCTTCATGGATTATAGAGGACCAAACTTCGGCAGGCAAGGTCTTTGCCCCTAATTGGGATGTCCAAGGTTAAAGGATACCAGAAATTTGAGGTGGGGGCTGGGATGCCCCCACCTCGAGTCCTGTCTCATTTCAGCCAAGGCCAGCGCTAGGTAAGCTTCTCTCTTCTCTAGCAGCAGCCTTCTTGAACTAGTGGGAAGGGCCGTGGGCTGTTATCTGATGTGGTATCAAATATTTAGCTGGAGAACTTTCAGAGCGCTTCATGGACGCAGAAAAATGTTTAGATATCAGATTCTCTCCTGCCAGGTCAAGCGAACCCCCTGGTGACGAATGGCCATGTTTCCTCAAGCATCTTTCCCAGCAGTGAGCTATCTTGCATGCCCTTTAACTCTCTGTCCAGCTGAGAGGCCCCAGGCCTGCAGAAGCTGTTCTTCTAATCCTCGTCTCAGGCTCAAGCTGCTGCAGTGTGCGATGGAAGATTGTTTACAGAACATGAAGGCTCACTGCCTTGCACCTGGTTTGTGTCTGGCCCACGCTGATGGGGATGAAGGATACTTCATTTATCTCAGCCTCTCTTCTCAGGCAGCTCCTGCTGTCATGGCAAGCTTGGGCCAGTGTTTCATTCCCTGATAAGCAGCTCTCTGAAGAGCTGGGGAGAGCCACTTACAGGCTTTACATACCTCTCTGGAGTCCCCCTACCCCAGTTGCCAGGGGCAGCAGGGCTGGATGGGGCAGGGGCTGCTGAGGGTTTATATCAAGAGGTCAAGTGGGCCTTGCATTCCAGCTATCTGGTGGGCAGGGCATTTTGCTCTTTCTCTATTTACAGATTTTTGAAACTGGTAGCCAAATAACTCATCTATCATTCTTCCCTCCAGGGAAGTAAGAGAGAAAGGGCATTTGCTGGGCAAACTGCATCAGAGACAAACCTTGTTCTGTGAAGGAGGGGGACAGACAGACAGAGAAGAGAAAGGCACGCTGGGACAGACAGCACTCTGGAAGAATGGAGTTGGGAGTGGAAAGTGAGAAGCCCCGTCCCTAAAATCCCTGAAAGATAAAGAGATAATGATAACTAACATTTATGGGGTACTTGCCATGCACCCAAGCCCTGTGCTAAGCACTTGATCTCATTTAATCCCAAGAGGTAAATACTCTTATTACATCTATTTAACATATGAGGAAATAGAGGCTTAGAAAGATTAAGTATACAGCTAGTAAAAAGAAGGGCTGAGACCTAAATGCAGGATAGATTCACTCCAGGGCCCTGAGTCTTTAAACATGCTGCAGGAGAGAGACATACCATGGGCAGCCGAGTCTGAGGGTACTGAGCTGCTGGGCAATGATGTGTTTAGCGTTGGCCAGTGAACTGAATGTCAGGTTGTGTCTTGCCCTTCCTTGTGCAGTCTCACAACATCCGACCCTGCAGCCTGCAGAGCTCTGGCGTCCCCACACATCCACATTCTCCTCTTTCTATCCTCCAAGGGGCACATAACTGTGGGTTTCAGGCAAGGGACCGCTACCCTGTGATGGAGGCTTACTTAGCTTCTCCTAAAATTTCCTTATCGTTGAGTGAGTGACAATAAACATTGATAACATCTCCAGTCAGGAGACCAAAAGTGTAGCGACCTCACAGGCTCACCCTTCCTAGGTCTTTGCCACTGCAGCCTTTGAGTCCAGCTGCCTCCTGGCCAAATTGAATTCTCCCTCGGCCACAACTCTACCGTCCATTCTAGACACACACACTCGTGGTTGGTTTCTCTACTGGGGAAAAAAAGGACTTCAGGATCTCGGAGACCAGTGTGAGATTTCTCAGGCATATTGGTGCTTGGCTTTACTTGGTGACAACCCTGGTACTTGAACCTGGAGAGAGGCAGCAAGTCTAGGCAGTGGGTTAGGGAAGCAGATAGCAAAGGGTAAGAGTGAACTGGCCCCTCAGAAAAGCTGAAATTGAAGGTGGGCAGGAAACCACAGGGCCCCTGATAGTTTTGGGGGTTTTGAAGGGACAGATTTCCATTAAAACAACCATTTCCCCTTTATTTGGAGAAACTCACTTGCTGCTTCTCATCCTCCTGGGAAAAGTCAGTAATCCTTGGGAAACAAATTCTGATAGTAGCTGTGGTGGCGGTACTCTCTGGATACAGTAGGAAGCTGATAATCTCAGTTTCTGGAGTCTACTCCAAACAGTTGAATAATGCACTGACACTCTAGGAAGGTGTCTTCTCCCTCCTGGGACAGGTGTTTTGAGTCATTTGGACAGGTCACTGCCCTCCCCTGCCCTGAAGGAGCATTGAGTCTGTCCAGAAAAAGACCTTCCCCCTGTCCACTGGCTGAGCCTTTAAGTCCACGCAGACACACCTGTTGGGCCGATGATCCTGGAGAACCAGGCAAGACAGCACGGACGGTGCAGTGTAATACATCCTGGCTCTCAGACAATCCTGTTGAGGAGTCTGGAACATTTTTACTCTTAAAGCAGAAATGTAACAATGGCAGCTGAGTGAAGAAGGATGGCGGGTCCAGGATTCAGGAGGTCTGTGTTCCATTCCTGATTCTTCCACTGAGTTGCTGTGGCATATTAAGAAAGAGGTTTAACATCCCTGGTCCTCCCCTCCTGGAATACAGAAGTTAACCCTATTCACCATTATGAGAATGTGACATGGACAAGGACAAATGGGACCACTTAAAATAAGTGTTACCTACATTCAAGGCAGGGTGGCTGTGATAAAGGTAAGTCCATCCTCTTCTCCCTCTACCTCCCCTCCACTGAGCTCTGGGCTTCTTTATTGGAGCAGTCAAATCAACTCACTGTCTGCGGGGCAGAAAGCATTGACAGAAGGGCTTCACGCTTCTTTCCTACAATTGCAGCTCCTATCTGACCCCTTGAGGACAGACAGTTGGAGACAAGGGGAGACAGCGGTGGGGGAAGGGAGAGGACACTCTGTTTCACACCCTTCCAACCTGACGCCGCCAGGACTGGGATGGTGACAGGGTCTGGACTCAGCGTTTGGAGCAGCTGACTCTGTGGACAAGAAGCAGATAAACTGCACCAGGCCTCTTAATGAACCCAGCGCCAGCTTCAGATAAACTGTCGCCACTTACTCCCCCCTGCCCTCCTTTCTGCAGGAAAGACTCTCCGTTCTGCATCAGAAGTGAGCTTGGAGCAGGAGCTGGGGCCCCAGTGCCAGGTGCTCTCCAGGGAAGTTCTGGAGGGAGCAGAGACTCTAGGGCACCCTTTAGAACCTTGTTTGATTCCTCTTAATTGCAGCTGAACCCAGCTCTCCAGGACCAAAGAGAAGCAGGAAACTAGCAACTGTCTGAAAAATACAAGGATACTTCAAAAAGTTTGCAGGAAAATAAAATTAAAAGATAATATGAATCTTTCCATGAACATTTTGAAGTATGCTTTGTACAGGTGAAAATCCCTGGGACAATGTTAATGTAAAAAACAACGTGTTTTGCTTTGTTGCTTTTCCTACTTTTCTTCTCTTCTTATTGCCTTTGAATCATACATTCTACCCACAGGCGAAGTATGTACATCACAAGCAGGTAAATTTTGTTTAGCGATGTGGAGAGCCCTATTCCAGCAGGACAATGGCAAACATAAGACTAAAGTCTGGGAGTTCTGCTTTCCACCCAGAAATATTTCCCACTCCCATATATCTCAATAATTGCCTCAATTTTATGCTTTATTTTGGCTCTTGGGGGCCTGGCCAATGCAGGTTCTAAAAAAAATGGATCAATTTCTTTGCTGGTAACTGGGACAAGTAGGTTCAAGCTTGTGTCTTTCTAGGTTGCACACTGCTAGAACAACCCCTTGAGCTTGTAAGAGTTACATGAATATTAGCTAATAAATATTCCTAAGGGTGTGAGCAAGCAGTCATTTTCATTAGGGAAGTGAAGAAACTTTTTTTGAGGGCATTTTAGAGAGAGGGAGATAATTCTCATCTGGGGCAATGTAACCTCCAAGGGTCTTCAAAAACATAAGGCCTAGGGCCGGCTCGGTGGCGCACTGGATAGTGCGCTGCTTGGGAAGCGCGGCGGCGCTCCCGCCCGAGGGTTCGGATCCCACATACAGACCGGTTCCCGCTCATTGGCTGAGCGAGGCGCGGGAGCAGCACCGAGGGTTGCGATCCCGTTGCCGGTCCCGGGCCGGTACGGGCGCGACACTGAGGGTTGCGATCCGTTGCCGGACACGGAAAAAAAAAAAAAAAAAAAAAAAAAAAAAACCCATAAGGCCTAGACTAGGGGAGGATATAAGGTCTCCACCCTCAAGCATATCTGTTCCAACATTTTTAAGATTCCCAGAGAATGTGGCAGGAGACAGTTACAATGTGCTGGATATGATCTAGCAGGATCAAGGAGCTTCCGATTTTATCTCAGTGTTTTACATCCAGGGTAAATGTTTTTAACTGAAGGAGATAGGAAAATTCCAAATTTTTATTTTATTTTTTAACCTAGCTGTGTTTGGATGGATTAGTATTATTCTGTAATGATTTCATCTAAGTAAGCAAAGACCATGCCATAATATTTTTCTATTGACCGCACAGTGACTGTTTAACACAGCTCTAATCTCTTAGCAGGGCTCTGCTGAATTTTGAATGAGTTTTGGATGTTTACGTAGCTTGTGATGCTCATCAGTATCATCATCCTTTCCATTTGACTAGTAAACAGTCCATAGACTCTAGTCAAAGTGTGATCCAAGGACTGTCCTCAGCAGCATCACCTGGCATCTTGTTAGAAGTGCAGAATCTCAGGCCCACCCAGACCAGACTCAGAGTCTACAATTTAACAACATCCTCAGGTCATATGCATATGAAAGTCTGAGAAGCACGGGTCTGTACTACATTATCTCATTTGATTCTCTCTTCTACCTATAAGGTAGTCAGAGCGAGTGTTATTATTTCCATTTCATATCAGTGGAAACTGAGTCTCAGAGGTCGGGTGACTCACCCACACTCACACAACTAAGTGGAGGAATTGGAATTTGAACCCAAGTCTTTTGACTCCTAATCCCAAGCTCTGTCAACTACGCCATGATTGAGAAGGAGAGACAAGCAGTTGACTCAATGCAATGAGTTTTCAGGAGACATGATCCCTTTGTGCTTCTGACTGTCCTTCCCCCTGGAGACTGGGCAAAATGCTCCCCGAAAGAGGGCGAGCTGTGACAATGAGCTCATTTCTTCCCTCAGTCCTTTTTTTCACAGTCACCTAACAGCCAACTACTTCACAAGTGCAGGCTGTTAGCAATAATTGCCAGCACCTGTCACAGTGCCTGGCATTTAGTAGGCACTGAACAAATGTTTGTTGAGCCAAAAAGAATTACCTAGCATTAGTGCAAGCTCTCAGCTGTTGATTACCAAGGCACACTAGTAAAGAAGTGTTCTGGGTCTTTGTGACTCCTTTCTCTAGTCCTAGAGAAATATCCAAATTACAAGTCCTTGAGACAAGAATTAGTGACATCATCTTCTTAACCTACAGGGCAGATTTTTAAAATGAATTCCATTGTCTATGTCTATCTGTGTCCTGAGTAGGGCCCAAGCCAGGAGCTGCAAAAGCCTGAAGCTGATGAGTGTGGAATTTACATGCTTACCCTGGAAAACAGACTCTGCTGCATTTTCTTTGACTGGAAGCAAAGAGTGTGGGAAAAGTCAAGAGCATTGACTGAACCTAATTTGAAGCCAGGGGTCAGCAGAAGGAGATTACTGGGTGACAGTAACTGGGATCTGCCTTCAAACCTTGGCTAAGGCTTGGGGCTTTCTCTGAGATGGCTGACAATGGGAAAAACCTGAAATTAACCAGGCAGGGGATTTCAGTGCATCTAAATGGACACAAGGCTGAATAGGAAATGCTTAAGGTTTCTTTGCTTGCTTCCCCAGGAGAGCAGAAATGAAGCAAAGCACCAAAGAGAGTTAAATAATTATGCTACAAGAAGTATTCTCAAGATCTGGGCTATGAAGATGGATCCCATTAGTAAATTTGACAGCTACTCCACTCCTCCTTGAATTTTAGCATCTCACACCAAAATATAAATGAAAGGAATATGTTATCTTTTCCAAGAAAGCTGTCAACCCTCATCCTCTCTGAGCAGGCACATATTTGGGGATTCTTCTACTTGGGTAAGGCTGGTGGTGCTGCTTTACCCACATGTTCTCATCCAGTCTTCTTTGTGTCTGCTGAAATCTGGGAGCCAGAGAAACCTATAACTTTTCTTCCTTTGTGTGTGTGAGGTCCTACGCTACAGAGCAAGTGAGCCCCATTAGCGACAGATGCAATGTAGCTTTTGATCATAAAAAGATTGGAAAGGCTTGGTTCATCCTTGTCCAACTTCTTCAAAAGCCAGGAGAATGACTGCTTTCCTTCCGCATAACAATCCAGGGAGGCGGGATTCAGGTCTTCTGATATGGGTGGAAGAAAGCCCTCCCTTTACCTCTACCCTGCTTAACTTGCTTTAGCCAGGAAATCTGCAGCCTTGGGATTTTCTGAGAGCTAGATCAGAAAGACAGACAGCACCAGCTTCAGGGGGTTGTTTGCAAGGATGTATAACCCCATTCCTATTTCAATTCCGTTGGTTTGCTTGTCTCATAGCATTATTGGTGGGTAGGTAGGTTTCTTTCCCTTCCTATTATTTCCCTTTCTCGGATCTCATACTTCAGGCTATTTGCTGGTTTATTCATTCATCCAACACATATAGAACACCAATAGTGTGTAGAGCACTGTGTAGGCATGGGAGAGAACCAACCACTCCCTCCTTGCCACCCCAGTGTCCCCTACGTGGACTTCTGTCACAGCACTAACAGCGTTTTATTGCATTTATTTGATATGTTTTCATGTATCTCCCTTTAAAAGACAATAAACATTCTGAGGAGAGGAGTCATACTAGTATTTGTTTTTATTCTAAGTATCTAGCCACGGTGTCTGGCACATGGGAGATATTCAGTATATGCTGGCTAAATGGAATGAACAAGGAAGGCTGAGAGGACAAAGACACAACAGCAGATCTAAGTTCTTCTGAGTAGCCTTGGCCTGGGGCAAACTTCCAAAATGATCCTGGGTTTAGAGATTTGGCTTCTTCAACCTTGACGTTGCTATAGCCTCAGTGTGGTTGCTGTGCTGTCAATAGTATCACAAAGATACTTGTCAGGACTGAGGACAGTTGATGTGTCATCATTTTGAGTACAACATAGGACATTTATCAGTGATAGGGCACTGCTTAGAAACTGTTGCACCAATGCATTTTGTTAACTGATTTGTAAAATTATTAATATACTTATCAGTGTTCATATTTTTGTGTACATTAAAAAAATACTTTATTGGTATGATTGACATAAAAAGCTGTACATATTTAATGTACATGATGAGTTTGGAGATAAGTATACAGCTGTGAAGCCATCACCACAATCAATGCCATAAACATATCCATGCCTCCGAAAATTTGTGTGCATTCTTGAACAGAATCGTAAAATGTCAGAAGTGAAAATATTGTAGAAGAAAGTTTGCCTCCTTCTTTTTACAGATGAGGAACTGAAGCCTGAGCAATGACATGTTATCAGCTAATGGAAGAGCTGGGATTAGAACCAAAGGCTCCCGATTCACAATAAAGTGCTTACAAACTGTGAAGAAGATGGCAGTAGCTGGGCGAGAGTTACCGCTCTCTTATTATGGTGACCCGAGCAGTTTTTTCTCTCTCCTTCCTGCTGAAATACACAGAGAGGCTTTTCCTCTCTCTCTTCTTTCGTTTCTTGCAATTGCTAACATTTATTGAATACTTACTGCGTTCCAGGCACTTTGGTAAGAGTTTATGTGCATGGGCTGACCCGTGGCTCACTTGGGAGAGTGTGGTGCCGACAACACCAAGTCAAGGGTTAGGATCCCCTTACCGGTCATCTTTAAAGAAAAAAAAAGAGTTTATGTGCATTCTCTCATTTAATCTTCACAACAACCCTATGAGGTAAGCATAATAATAACAACAATAACAACAACAGTTATTATTTCTGTTTTACAGAAGAGGCACAGGGAAATTAAACAACTTGCTCAAGATCACACAATTAGTAAATGGCAGATTGGAATTCAAACCCAGATATGTCTCATCGCAGAGTCCATGCTCTTAACTATGGCTCTGTCATGTCTTTTACAGCTTTACTCAGATTGCAGCAAAACCTTATTAGGGAGAACGGGGCTCCCTTGCTGACAATGGAATCACCCTTGCCAAGTGGGTACCAGGCTCCATCCTATTTTGTACACATCTCCACTGCAGCTGCTTGTAAGTACTTTTTTTTTTTTTTACATCTCTTACACAAGAGTAGAAGCCGAAGGGACTGTGTCTTTTATCATTTTATTTCCAACAGCTAGCACAGTGCCTTGCATAGAGAAGGTGCTTAAAAAATGCTAAATAAATGAATAGATGCACGAAACTCTGATGCAGCTCACAGGGTTATATGACACTAACATAAATACCAGGGGTTCTTGAATTGGGAACTTGATCCACTACATCTTTTTTCTCTGCTTGGTTTTCTTGTGAGTGAAGAACAGCTTCTTTTGTGCACTACAAAATACTCATGCAAATGTTGGTACATAATCTTCCAATCTCTGAAGCCTAGTGTTTGGCCCATTTTCTCCTTTGCTGGGTGCATCCTGGCCGTCTAGGCAGGGCATCGAGTGTCATATCTGCAGAAACCAGCAGCTGTGGTGCCTGAGAAGATGGCTCTGTTCTCGGTGCTGTAATGCGGATCCCTCTGGCAGGGCTATGCAGGAGGGGGCTGCGGGTGGGCAGTGGTGGCGTGGTGCCTCTTCACACTTCAGCAGTACTTTCATGTCTGCAGCCAGTAATCTCTTCCTCTCCTTGGTGGCTTGGCTGGACCTCCCCAAACCATGAATGACCTAGGCTGGCAGCATGGCCTCCTAAGATGATTGTTATAGGGCTTCTTGCCTGCTGAAGGCTAACTCGCTATTTTTACAGGAGACCAATTTCCCCAAATCCATGTTTACAAACTGGGAGAAGGGTCCATGCCACTGACCCTGATGTCTGACCTGAGTCCTTGTGGTGCCGACTCTGACTGGAAACCTCTGCATGGGAAGGTGCTCCGTCCAGAGCCGTGCTGGCTTCCCTGTTGGGTCTGTTGCCTCTGTCTGTTGCACGCTTCTAGTCAAAGCCTGATGGGCCCCATGCTTGATCCCCTACATCCTGCTCCGTTTTCCTGCTAAGGGAACTGATCTGATCCAGGCCTGGCTTGGAAAGGTGGGTTGCCAGCCAGGTCTTTGCCCTTCCTAATGGGCAGGGAGTTCCAAACTCCCGTTGGAAGACCAGCCTGCTGTCCACAACCCCTCTCCAAGAGTGTACTGTCCCATGAGAAAGGCCAGGGACCCTTCCACCCTGAGCCCCCAAGAAAGGCACAGACAGTCATAGGAGGGGGAAGAAAGGTCCCCTGTCCTATAAATATTTCTCAAATGTCTTCTGTAAATCTCCAGATGTGTCAGCGAGGCACAGGGAAGAGAGTTTGAATTACAGCCGATTAGAGACTCTGTTCTCCCAGAGGAGGGCACGCCTGCCCGTCAACCGCGCCCCACTTGGCCGTGGGGACCACCTCGGGAGGAAGCGTCTCTTGACAGCTTTCCCGACAGCTGCCCCGTACCCATTCCGGGGCACTGCGAGCTTTGGAAGGGACAGACACCATGGCTCCTTTGCCCTCCTGTCCTTTGTGGCCAGAGCTCCTGAGTCGTCCCTGGGCGTGCCCTCTTCCGAGGTGAGCGGGGTGACAGGGCGGGTGCGGAGGGAGAACCAAGAAGCAAACTGCCGGGGCCGGTGGGTGATTTATGAAGTGCTGAAAAGCATCTTCGAAGCTGTCATTTATCTTACAGCTCTCAGCCTAAATAAACACTGAATCCGCCTAATTATAGTTCCAGTGGAAACACAACACCGAACCTCGTCGCCGTCGCTACCAGCCCACCGCGCGCGCCCGCCCCGGCTGCGCCTCCCGCATCGGCCCACAGCTGCACCCTAGCGGCTGCCGGCGCGGGCTCGCCCTGCTTCTCTCCACGCGCCCCTTCTGTCCCCTCTCCCTGCTCCCTCTCGTGATCTCACGCCGGTACACTCCTGAAAATAATCCCAGTCAAGAGCAGAGGCACCGTCTCCATCCAGCTGGGAAATTGCACCTGCTGCGTCCGTCCAGCTGCAGCAGAGGCTGCAGGGGACCCTTGGCCTGGATGCTGCCACTGTTCCCCTGTCCCTGCAGCTTCCTTGGGTTGTGGTCACCTGGTCCAGCCTAGCCCAGGAGACTCCTGCGAGGCCAAGGGAACTCTCTCCCTGTGGTTGGCCAGATCAGCAAAGCAGGGGATAGTCTTGGGGATCACTTAGGCTAGAGAAAGGAGAACTTTCTTGTCGTTCCTGGATGATATTGTGTCCTCCCAAGAAGGAGGGAAAGGCTCTTCCTGCTTGATGACCCCCTCCTTTCTCTATTCCTGTTCCTGGGCTTGAACTTGGAACCTCCCTTCTTTGGCATAGGGGAGGTCTCCTGCCTTTGTAGACTCTTCTATCTTACATTCAAAAGCAGAGAGACAGATGCTGCAAAAGCAGCCAGGACAGTGATGTGCCAGGGTGGTTCTGGATGGAGCCTTTATCCACTTGGGCACCCTCTCCCACTTAGTCTTTGTCCTGGGGAGGTGATGCTTAGGGCCAGGGCTGTGTTTGACACAGCAAAGGAATCCAGTTACTCTGGCAACCAAGGGAATCAGCCCCATGGCTGGTGGGATCATGGTCCCTTCTACTCTGCGGAAGCCAGTTCCCTAAACGTGAGAATTTCAGAGCCCAACGTAGTGCATCAACTGGGGCAGTTCTTCATTTCACCCATGTGGTGTTAAGTTACACACGAGCATGTACGTTACACCAGACGTATAACTCACTGCTAATTTACTGCTGTCTTTCTGTGTGTGCAGAGGCTTGTTCTTGTAGACAAACTCGGGGATCCAATAACAAAGTGAAGGAAGGATTCCTCGAAGGCAGGTGTAATCTGAGAAGGCCCCTGGAGGATGTGGGTTTTGGAAAAGGGTATAAAGAAAGAAATGATTGCTGCCTCCAAATTGAATGGGAATGGAGAAGAGACCTTGAAGGAAGAGAAACTGGGAGCGAGCACATGAGACTGAAGAGGAAGTAACTCTCCTTGCTTGTTAAGAGCACACACTGGGAGTTCTTAATCCTGACTTTGCTTCCTCACTCAGCCCTGAGTTGTTCCATCAGAGGGTTATGGAATGTAGTCCCTCCCCCTTCAGACCCAGCATTGAAACCCAGCCAGAGCAGCCGTACCATGCATGGGCCCGCATCATTGTGAGGGCTTTGGGCAGCTGGGTACAGGGGAGAGGCTCATTATTCAAGATTTTTGATGACAGCAGCAGCCTCCCAGCCAGTCTGTGGGTCCCTTTCCTCTCCCAAGATCAGGATCCCCCCTGCCCCCAAATCTAGTCTGCTTAGCTTAGTCTCCAAATCCTGCTCAGAGGAAAAAGGCAGGGCCTTTTCCATAGTACGCAGAGGAGTGTAACAAAGGAAGGATCCACTTTTTTTTTTTTTTTTTCTTTACTAGTTATGCTACTGGTTATCCATTAAAGGAAGATAAAAATACCTGTTTCCTGCCTGGCTCCCAGAGCACCAATTCATATGAATGAGGATGTAAAAGCTCAGGGTAAGAAAATCTCTCCCTCGGTAGTTCCGGATGAAAGAACAGCTCTTTAGCACTTCTAGTGAGTTAGACAATGAGGCCTCTCCTTACAGCTGGCTGGGGTAATCTCCGAATTTTTTTTCTATTAAATAAGAGGAAGGCATAAAGCCTCAGAACAGTTGAGTGACTTTCCTGAAGTCACAAATTAAGTCACTCTTGAAGACTTAATTCTTTGTTTATCGAGTCACAAATAAGTTTAAGAGTATTTGGTTTTTATTAACTCTTTGAAGACCAAGACAGAAGAAAAGCACATTTTAAAATGGCATACCTACAGGTGGATGAGAAAACACGTCTTTAATAGAAAAGGGAGAAAAACTCTCCTGAAGTTCTGATGTGTTAGATTTTGTAGGTCTCTCTGCCTTTCCTGTTTTTCCCTTTCCCACTTTCTCCCCTTGCCTTGATTTTCTCTTTTCTTCCCTCCTATTTCTTAACAGTCCAGTCAGCAGCTTTGTCCCCAGGATGCTTTGCTTTTTTTTTTTTTGCTGCCAGCCCTTTCCTGCCAGCTGCCAGGGCCTCTCCTCCCTCCTGACTTCCTCAGTTGATCCTGTGCAGAAGTCGATAGCTTATCTCTATGCAGCAGCAAGAAAGTGAGATAGTGGCCTCGGAAGCCAGCAACCCCAGGGCATCTTGGGAAACAGACTGTCCTTGTGAATAGCCTTATCCCCCCACCGCACCCCCAAGCAAAGATCACCCATAGATACTTCTCACCTCTCTCTCTGATCTAGTCTGTGGTTCTGCAATCAGAGGAAGGGTTCACTGGATTAGGAAAGACAAAGGAAAAGGGCCTGGACAGCTGAGGGGTACCATGTCCCCTTGTCGTTCAGATGTCTGACTCAAAGGGGGTTCAAGTCCTGGTTTTGTCTTTGATGTGTCATGCAACATCAGAAGGGTCTCTTTGGGCTCAGTCTCTTTGGGCTCCAGTTTCTGCAGGCAGGTAGGATCCAATCAGAGTGGACCTTTATGTATTTGACTCCAGGTTTAGAGCAATGCCAGGTTCTATCTGAGTGGAGAGTAATTGCCATTTCCAGTAACTTCTGATCGGGCATGTCCACACGATCCACCCCTTCCTTCACTCTGTGCTGTACCCCAGTGATCTGACGTGGAAATTTTGTCCCAGGTGGGGTTTTTCTCACCTGGAGAGCTCCCAGTTTCAATTCTGAGAAACCCCAGGGGGTTGGAAGTACATTACTCATTTATTCTTAATCTGATAATATTCAACTTCTCCTCTACTAAATAAATATTTTCCATTCCCACAAGGCTATAAGAAGTAGAGAAATTGCTGTGTCTTTTGCTTCAGTCTAAGTCTGATTTTCAGCTGAGAGTAATTTCCCTCTCCCCTTACCCTTCCAAACACAGGGGATATCTTGCATTATCTGGAGACATTTTTGGTTGTCACAACTGGGAAGAAGTTGCTACTGGCATGTAGTGGGTAGAGGCCCAGAATGCTGCTAAACTTCCTATAATGCACAGGACAGCCCTCCATTTTAAAGAATTATCTGTCCCAGAATGTAAATAATGCCAAGAGTGAGAAACCATGGTCTAAGTCATTATTAAGCAAAGTCCTTGATGAAGAGGGGGCTCACAGAACATGGATTTGGCATGGACTTGCCCTCAGACAGCTCCCATATAATAGGAAAGTATGGTCTCAGGGTTAGGAGGCATCTTGGCTGAGGGGAGAGACATAGTTCTTAACCTGTGCTTGGGGAGTCTATAGTCTAAAGAGAATTGTATAGGAATATAATACATCAAGCTAAAATTTTTCCATTCAACACATGTTTATTGAGCTCCTACTGTATCCTAGGTCCTATGTAAGGTACTCTGGATGCCCGAATGAGTTCCCAGTCCATGCAAGGGAAAATCCCTGGGAGGGAGTTTCCCTTCCCCTCAGTCCTGATTCCAGTCACCACTGTGGGCAAGTTTTGCCCAGTATACATGTGAATGAAAAGGACATTCCGGAAAAAGAAAAGGCACTATCGAGAGGTTCTAGAGGGCTGAGTAGCTACAACACTGGTGTGTTATGGACAGTGCTTNAGTAATTGCCATTTCCAGTAACTTCTGATCGGGCATGTCCACACGATCCACCCCTTCCTTCGCTCTGTGCTGTACCCCAGTGATCTGACATGGAAATTTTGTCCCAGGTGGGGTTTTTCTCACCTGGAGTGCTCCCAGTTTCAATTCTGAGAAACCCCAGGGGGGTGGAAGTACATTACTCATTTATTCTTAATCTGATAATATTCAACTTTTCCTCTACTAAATAAATATTTTCCATTCCCACAAGGCTATAAGAAGTAGAGAAATTGCTGTGTCTTTTGCTTCAGTCTAAGTCTGATTTTCAGCTGAGAGTAATTTTCCCTCTCCCCTTACCCTTCCAAACACAGGAGATATCTTGCATTATCTGGAGACATTTTTGGTTGTCACAACTGGGAAGAGGTTGCTACTGGCATCTAGTGGGTAGAGGCCCAGGATGCTGCTAAACTTCCTATAATGCACAGGACAGCCCTCCATTTTAAAGAATTATCTGTCCCAGAATGTCAATAATGCCAAGAGTGAGAAACCATGGTCTAAGTCATTATTAAGCAAAGTCCTTGATGAAGAGGGGGCTCACAGAACATGGATTTGGCATGGACTTGCCCTCAGACAGCTCCCATGGTCTCAGGGTTAGGAGGCATCTTGGCTGAGGGGAGAGACATAGTTCTTAACCCGTGCTTGGGGAGTCTATAGTCTAAAGAGTATTGTATAGGAATATAATACATCAAGCTAAAATTTTTCCATTCAACACATGTTTATTGAGCTCCTACTGTATCCTAGGTCCTATGTAAGGTACTCTGGATGCCCGAATGAGTTCCCAGTCCATGCACCTGGGAGGGAGTTTCCCTTCCCCTCAGTCCTGATTCCAGTCACCACTGTGGGCAAGTTTTGACCAGTATACGTGTGAATGAGAAGGATATTCCAGAAAAAGAAAAGGCACTATCGAGAGGTTCTAGAGGGCTGAGTAGCTACAACACTGGTGTGTTATGGACAGTGCTTAGAAAAGTACAAGCCAAACTTGTGGGCAGAAAAAAAGACTTGGGTTTTATTGAAAGAGCAGGTAAGCCTCCTGGGGTCAAGAAGGCAGCCACGGAATGAAGATGTTGCTGGGAGGTGAGACCTGGTAACTGCTGTCACACCTGGGCCAGATGACTGAAATGCTCTGAGTTGCATGGACTCTGAGTTGCAGGATTCGACATGGACAGCCCTGCTTTGTGATACACCTTGGAGCTCATATTAAGTGTTCTGTGAAATGGCAGAAAGAGAGAAAGCCTCGCAAGCCCAGTGCAGCCTGGAAGTGCTCTGCTTACTTTCACGTGGAGATCTTCCTTCTTTCCACCACTTGTGCAATGGAATTCATTTGCCATGGATGAAGGGAGAAGAGGGTTGCTAGAAAGTGGGAGTTCTCCTCAGCATGGGCATGAGTGGCAGTGGACCAAATACCTGATTCTGAGTTGTCATTCCAGGAAATTTAGAGACAAGAGCAAATTCCTTTTCTCATAAAGTGTGATGCAGAAGAAATAGGCCTTATATAGGAAATATTACATGCATTCATTTAACAAACATTTATTGAGCACCTACGATGTGCAGGAATTATTCTAGGTACTTCAGACATACAAGGTTGTGTTTGTTAATTATTCACTCATTCACTAACAGTCGTATATTGAACACCTACTATGTGTCTGGCACCATGCTAAGTGCTTGGGGTACAGAAATGAAACATAGCCCCTCTCTTCAAGAGTTCATAGGGGACAATTATTTCTTAAATTTCTAGCATGTACTAGGCATTGAGCCAAGAGCTTTAAGTACAGGATTTCTTTAATACTCTCAACAACCTTGAGCCTATTCTACAGATGAGGAAAATAAAGGCCCCAAAGTTTAAGCCAACAGTACGGCAGTTCACCCAAAACTTAAAAATAGAATTAGCATATGATCCAGCAATTCCACTTCTGGGTATATACTCAGAATAATTATAAGCTGGGTCTCAAAAAGATATTTGTATGCCCATGTTCGTAGCAGCTTAATCACAATAGCCAAAAAGGAAAAGCAAGTAAAGCATCCATTAATGAATGAATGAATAAATAAAATGTGATATAACCATAGGATGAAATATTACTCAGCCTTCTAAAGGAAAGAAGTTCTTACATGTGCTGCAACATGGATGAACCTTGAGGACATTATGCTAAATGAGATAAGCCAGTCACAAAAAGACAGGTGCTGTGTGGTTCTGCTCGTATAAATGGTCAAGTTCAGAGAGACAGAAGGTAGAGTGGTGGTTGTCAGGGACTGGGCGTTGTTGTTAAGTGGGCATAGAGTTTCACTTTTTCAAGATAAAAAGAGTTCTGGAGATTGGTTACACTTGTGAATATACTTAACACTTCTAAAATATACACTTAAAAATGCTTAAGATGTTGGTTAGAGCACGGTGCTGACAACACAAGGCTCAGATTCCCTTCCTGGCCAGCCACCAAAAAAAGAAGGTTAAGATGGTAAATTTTATGTTATGTATATTTTACCACAATTAAAAAAATTTTTTTTAAAGTTTAAGCCACATAACTCAGGTCCGATTCTAAGGTCCCACTTTTTTTTCCATTACAAAAATAACTATAAGATAAGGGGGAAAGGAATGCGATGTTAGAGAAGCACAGGCAAGGAATAATTAACTAGTGTCGTCCTCTGCATCCAGAGATGACAGCATTACTGGTTTTCTTTGGGCAACTGTGGCTAGAAGGAGAGGTGAAAGCCACCAGCCTCGAAGTCAAGATTTGACATTGTTTGCAGAGTCTGACGCAGTTGAGGAGTCGGGCTTCTCCTCCTCTCTGTCTTTGGTCAGGAGGATCTTCACCCCCTCTCCCTGCTCATGCACCCCCCTTTCTGTCCACTCGTGCTGCTTCGCAGCTGCTCACAACCAAGAACTGAGGTTCGCTCGGGGTGGAACCAAGTATTCTGAAGGCAGAAAGCGACGGCCCCTGGCAAACTTGCGAAACAGGCCAAGTTTATCTTTCAGGCCTCGGACGTTTGCTCTCTGCAACTCGCACTAAGAGTCAGGACACCTGGGTTCTAGTTTCTGCTACTGACTTGCTGTGTGATGCTGTAAAAGACGCTCTTCTCTGGGCATTGGCGTCCTCATCTGCAGCACGCGGGGTCTATTCCACGCGATCTCTTAGGCTTCCCCTCCAGCACTAACCCTGTAGGCATTTGGAACCTTTTGGCCCCTGAACTCCACTGCCTCGCAGTGGCTCTTTCCCACCTACTCTTTCAGCAAAACTGCTCTGGACAGGTTCTGATAAATTCATTCACACCCAGGCACATTTTCTCCCAAAGGCATTTTCGTTTCTGCTTGGATCCAGATGAAAGGGAATGAGGCTCTGACTTGAGAATGTCTTTTGACTCCATGAGCAGGGGGGGCTTTTGAAGGGGTAGGGTGGATGTGGGGGGAGGGACTCACCACAAGCTGTCAAGAGCGAAGCAGGCCCTGGCCCAGGGTTCGGCCCCTGGGTGGAGTCTTTACACACGTCTCCACGTGTGGCCCAGGCGTAAACCCACCCTGCAGCCTCCCCTCCTTCCGGGGACTCTGCAGGGATGCTAGCAGCCCCTCTGTCTTTGGAGAAGTGAGTTCCAGATCAGATACCGATGAAGTCATCACGATTCCCTGTCTGGAATCTGGCATGAGGGTGCATTGGGGTGGCTGTTTGTGGTTTCTCTTTCCCTCTGAAGGAAAGCCTGAGCAGATGATCTCCTAGGTGCTGCCTGTTTCCATGTGAGGGAGAAGCAGGATTTGGCGCCGGATCAGTGGAACTGGGCGGGTGGGGGAGTTGGCAAGGAAAGTCTGGGGCAACACGTAAGTGACATATTTCATGAAATGAAAGATCCTAACCTTTCTCAGATAACTTCCTCTAATCTGCTTTTGTTCTTGGAAAACCTCATTTCTTCCCTAATATTTATTCATGAGGATTTTTGGTTTTAGAGACTTTGAGGAGCAGCTGCTTTGGGTCTGAGGGAATTCACTGCACTGCGAAGGCAGCTTTTTATCTACTCAGTGCTTTAGGCTCCTCAAGAAACGGCAGCTCCTCTAAATCCAGCGGGATTAATGTGAAGTCATGGAGGATGCTCCCAGGGTCCTACACTCCTCGCTAGGCAGCCCTGGGGCCTGGGGACAGAGCAGGGCAGGGGCAGCTTCCCAAATATGGAGGGGGTGGCATGTGACAGGACAGACATCTCTGCCTGGAGACCTCATGGAGCCTCCTTAGCCAGCAAAGCACTATACTGGATTCAGATGTTCAGAGGGAGGGCAGAATTAGAAAAAGGGGTGCACAGGGTGGTTTTTGTTTAAATTTTATTTTAAAAAAATTCTTTTTTGGCAGCTGTGCAATTGAACCCTGTACCTTGTTATCAGTAGTGTGCTCTGATTAGCTGACCTAACTGGTCAGCCCCTGAGTGGTTTTGACTGAGCAAGTCAAGAATTCTAGAATGTCAAAGTTGAGAAGGACTTTGGGTACTGGCCCAACTCTCTTATTTTCCAGATGGAGAAAAAGTGGGAAGTGATTTGCCTAAAGTTTGCAGCGAAGATGAGATCTAGCCCAGTGCTCTTTCTTCTACATTTCATGTCCAAATGTCTGGTTTGCCCAACGTTCACGATTCGGGAACTTTATGACCTCTCTACCTGCCCCACCTCATGCACACCCCTTCCCTACTCCCCTTACTGTTCACTGCTTTCTTTCTCGTTTTTTATTTTTTATTTTTTTGGCGATTGGCCAGTGTGGGGATCCGAACCCTTGACCTCGATGTTACAAACACTGCACTCTAACAAACTGAGCTAACTGGCCAGCTGCCACTGCTTTCTTTTTTAATACCCATTTGAGCAAACTCTGCTCTGTCACAGGCCTCTGTAGTGCTTGTGGGATGGTGAATGTAAGGCTCCAGGTTCCACATAAATAAGAAACATCTTGGGAATGTTTTTGCTGAAAAGGGGGGCACTGACCTTCTCTAAGGAAGATGTAGGGAAATCAGGACTGTGCTTAGTTCTTCCTAAGGCTATGGGTGAGTTCCTCTTGTTGTTCACTGTCAGCTCTTCAACCTGGCACCAAGTTCCACCCTCCAGGGTTTTCACTTGGTCTTGACTACCTGGTTACCTCTCTCCATCTACCACCCCCACCCGCATTCAAGGACTGAAGCTTTTTAAAAGTGTTTGCCACTGGGCACTTGGGCACTTGGATGAATCCTCCTCATTCTATACTTGTTACTGGCTCTGCTTCCCCTTTTCAAACTCGACACAGTCCTGATGTCATTTCAAATTCTGCAAAAATGTTGAGGCTTCTTGGATATCTGCACTAAATGGGAGATATAGGAGATAATAGCAACTGAGATCACAGGCAGAAGGTAGGCTGTGAATCAAGCCAGTTGGCTACACTCTTCTGCTACCCTGCTGCGTGGTCTTGGGCAAAGCCTTTAACACATCTGTGCCTTAGCATCTCATTTATCAGGTGAGGCTAATACTGCCTGACTTATCACCATTTAAGATCCATTCAAAATCAACTTGGAGGCTAGCCGATGGGTTCAGTTGATTAGAGTGTGGTCTTGATAACACCAAGGTCAAGGGTTTGGATCCCCCTACTGGACAGTTGCCACCCCGCCACCCCCCACTTCCCTCTCCACCAAATTAAGTGGGAGAGCAAATTAAACTATTTCTTAATTTAAAAAATAGTATTGCTACATATATATCTATATATTACCCTTCTTCACCAGTGTCGTCTGAGATATATCAGTAAGCAGGTAATTGCTAAACCAAATCTGAATTTTATCTCCCTTAATATCTTCTCTTCTGGGGAAAGGGAGCTGATAAGTAGCACCATAATGGAGATTTGGAGAAACTGAGGACCTACACAATCCAGAAAGGTCTGACCAATCACACATCCCTTGTGAAGAAAAAACAAGGGAAATAACAATAGAACAAGGTTTTGGGCTCATTCTTCCCAACTTAACAAGCCTCAGCCATCTGTATGTTGTTAGGGTTTGGTTCAGATTAGGTTTAATTTATAATTAAGGTCTAGGTTAGAATAAGGGTTGGGGTTCTGGTTAGATTTAGGTTTTGAATTGGGATTCAGATTTAGATTAGGGCTAGTTTAGAGTTAGAGTTGAGAAATTGGGTTTAGGTTTATTTTTAAAGTTAGGGTTAGTATTATTTAATTAATTTTTTTAAAATTTATTTTTATTAGCATATTCATTGTTACAAATCATACTTATTCTTTATGCCTCTTATCCAATCCCCTCTCCCCTTACCCCTCCCCCTCCCCTGCCCCTCTAATAACCATAAATTTGTTCCTCATCCCCCTCCCCCCTCTAATAGCCATAGATTTGTTCTCTCCATCTGATAGATTAACTGTTCCTCAGTTGGTTTGTTGCCTAGATGATCTGTCCAGCACTGAGACTGGTGTGATCAAGTCCTCCCCCATTACCATAGATTGGATGCTTCTTCTGTTACTCCAGAATGTGCTTTGTGGAGAGAGAGGACCTCTTCTTTTTTTTTTTCCAGTCTCTGCTAGTGCCTCTCTTTGTGTCAATGCAGTTGAGAGTCTGGTG